>NC_135662.1:43731796-44004452 GCF_964188315.1 Podarcis muralis | reverse complement strand
CCAGAGAGAAATGCAATAGCTTGGCTAAGGTAGACAGAACAAAATACAGAGAATAGTTGCTCCAGGGGCTTTGAAACCCCTCAAGGCAAGGATCAGGATACAATTAGCTCATGTCTCTACCTCCAGTCTAAATCAATCTCCAAAATAAAAGTTAAATTAAATTAACCGATCACACGGGCATAAAATTGATCTCCTGCAAAACGTTCATACAAATATATATCTATATAGCATGTAATTTTTTTCCAGATTTTTTTTTGGTGGAAAAAACAGTCTCATTCCAGCCTCCAACTTGCTTTTTACTCTCCTCTTGCACAGAAAAGCTGATTTTAATCGTTGTGATTAGTTTTGATGTAACGTTTCCGCAGGCGATTTCTGCAAATGGATGGCGTGTTTCTTTGCCAGAAGAGGGAAAAGCAGCAGATGATGATAATTATAAGGATTGTTGGTTGTTTCCTTTTCCTTTTAAAAAATGGTATTCAGATCTGCCTCTACACTTTCCCAAGTTGACCTGACATTGTCGTTGCACTAAGGTCGCCCAACTTGTTGATTAGGATGCCCTCCTGATCTGTTCTGAGCGAGGGATACGTGATAATTTGGCAAGGGAGCCAACACATTTTCTGTTCCTTTGGCTATATAACTTCCCAAATGACGTGTATAAAAATAAGCACATGGAGTCTGCTTTGCCCCAATCAAGTCTGAATCAGTGCCTGGGGGGGATACACAAACTCATTTCAAATGTTCAACCATGCAGAATTGCAAAAAGATTGAAGGAGTTCCACAGCATTTTTTATTTTATTTTAAAACAGCAAAATTAAAAGAAAACAAAAATCCCTGTAAACCTACCCAGGAATTTACCACGGAGGATCATGTGACCCTGTCCACAATTGTGGCTAACTTTCCTGTGTGCACCAAAGCTACTAGACCAGTATGTTTGTAACTGCTTTCTGTCTCAGGAGCCTCCACTTATTGCTCGGGAGTAACCCTATTAATCTCAGTAGGACTACTCCAGTGCTAATAGTTTTAAGGTGTTTTGACAGGAGAGACTTGCAGGTCTGTAGGTGAATGTTAAACACACAGTGGCTGGAATATACATCTTTGATTAAAAATGGTTCTCAGCTGCATTCTGTCCTACATTAACAGCATTCACATGTGGCACAAATAAATGTGAAAATGGACTCTTGTGCTGTTTTCACACATCACAGGGGAAAATGGATGCTAGTCTTTTCACAGCCTGTTGATCACATGCCTTCAGTAATGTCTGAAAGAGAAAATTGTGTTATGTGGTCTTGGGAAACATGCACCTTGTCATGAGACACCAGGGTGCATGTTCCCTGCCTTTTTTCATACTTTCTTCTCCCCCTCAACTTTTACAGGAGATGAGTGATCAACAAGTTGTCAAAATGGTTGGACCTGTCCCCCCCCCCCCGCCTCAATAATGTGTTAACCTGCTCCACTGATGGTGCTGTCCAACAAACTAATGAAGCTAAAGTATGAGTACTTAAGATGAATGGGTCCATAACTGCATTTACTTAGAATTTCATATAATTAATTTCACTGGAATTTTCTCATAGTCAGTATACTTAGGGCTTTGTTTTAAAATAATAAGATTAAGAGTTGGAGCAGGAATCCCGAATCAGGCACCATATGTTTGTAATCTGAAGCTGAGAGGGACCTGGGAGATCCACATTCAAATCCCTACTGAGCCATTGAGCTCACTGGATGACACTGGGCCAGTCTTCATCTCCTACCTCACAGGTGGTTGTGAGGGTAGAATGGGGGACGAGGAACCACGTAGCCCACCCTGATGCCTTGGAGGAAAGATGGGGTATAAATGTAATAATAAAACAACAATACAATAAATCTACATCACCAACTCCATTTGAACAATACTGGTGTTAAAAGCTGACAATTCACATATACCCTTTCACCATCCTCTATAGATATTTATGTTTTTAAAATAATCCTAATCTATTTGTGTATACAGTGATACCTCAGGTTAAGTACTTAATTCGTTTCGGAGGTCCGTACTTAACCTAAAACTGTTCTTAACCTGAAGCACCACTTTAGCTTATGGGGCCTCCTGCTGCTGCCGTGCCGCCGGAGCACAATTTCTGTTCTAATCCTGAAGCAAAGTTCTTAACCCGAGGTAATATTTCTGGGTTAGGGGAGTCTGTAACCTGAAGTGTATGTAACCCGAGGTACCACTGTATTGTTTTCTGTACCATTTTATACAATGTATGCATGCCGACACTACGAATGGGGCCACATTAAACTTTGATACAATGTGAAATTTGACCAAATCCAAAACACACAGCATGTAAGAATTGCAATTTACTTTTGCTTTTTCAACAGCCTCTCTTTGTAAGAAATCCAGACAAAAGCTGCTATTTCTTGTAACACGGACCAGCTTTCAGCAGCAGAGTTGCTCACCAAAATATCCAGAATAGAATTAGGGAGAGGATTTACTGTATTCCCATTCAAAGCAATTGAGTGGCAAATTCCATTGTAAGGGGAGGGCTGTTGCAGCTCAGTGGCACATGCCTTGTATGCAAAGGTCCCAGGTTTAACCCCCAGGATCTCCAGGAAGGACTAGGAAAGAAAGAGCCTTGCCTGAAGCTCTGCAGAGCTGCTGCCAACCTGCGGACAGTACTAAGCTAGAGGACCAAGGGGCTGACTTACTGCCAGGCATCTTCTTTTGTTCCTGTTTTAACCAGCAGCACTTGGAAGCAGAAATGTTTTGGATCTATTATGAGCTGGTACTTATCGCCCTGAGGGTGGTTGGGTTTGCTAAGATCACCTGATGAGGCCCTTTTTTATTGTGCCATGACTTGTAGCAATCCATTTGGTGGCAACCAGGGAGAGTGTCATTCAGGTAGACCTTTAACTTCTCTCATATTAAGGCAGGTGCCAACACGGATTGCATTTCTGGGTTTGTGAATTTATTCTCACCTTTGTTGGACATTGAGACCACTTGACTCTAATAGCAGCTTTGATCTAATGTTAGCTGCTTCTTTATTTTTTCTGTAAGATGTGATTTTAATTACATGACAGGCTGTATGGAAATAGTTTTAATAAATATGTTTTTGGGTTTTTTAAACAATTGGTTGGGTACCTGGAATGCTTCTTGAGTAGACAGGAGCTGTTGCTGAAGAGTGAAGTGATTCACTTTTGGCCACTTTGTACCTCAGTGCTTTCACCTTACTACTTTCTCAGGTTGTTGCAGGGACACATTCTATTCGGGTGACTCACTGTAACTACATTATATTACATTTTATTTAAAATTATCTTGGTAGGGGGAGGAACACTTTATTATATATAAACCTGGATCGTGCTTGTGAAGAATCAGAATGTGATGGAAAGTGAAGAGTGGCTTTAATGAGTTCCAACTGAGAGGGGTATTCAGATTTTGAGCTTTTGCTCAAACTTCGTATGTTTATAATTAGCTCCTGGAAAACTAAGACAGCTGCTTCTCCTCCCCCCTACCATGCCCTAATATCATTGTCAATGCTAACATTCAGGAAAATGGCAGATTTTTGAAAAAGAAAATAGTCTAAGGGATGCAGATCACAGAAGTCCACTTATTGAAGGGTGTTTTGAATTATCTCTATGCCTTTTAGCAAGCAAGAGGACCAGTTTTTTTTTGGTATTTGCTAGGTGTACCCTAACATACTGGACATCTCAGGATGACGTAAAGCATGTAAGTTTAAAGCAAATTTAAACATAAGTTATGCATAATACAATCAAATACAGTCCTACAATCTAGAACCAGTAAAGAGAGTAAAACATAATACCAACCACCAGTGCTTTTATTTCTAGAAAAATAGGTGCTGGTACTCACCATGAAGTTGTTATAGTAAGTACTACACTTTTTAACAACAACAACAACAACAAAAAGATGCCAGTACAGTGGTACCTCGCAAGACGAATGCCTCGCAAGACGAAAAACTCGCAAGACGAAAGGGTTTTTTGTTTCTTGAGCAGCTTCGCAAGACGAATTTCCCTATGGGCTTGCTTCGCAAGACAAGACGAAAACGTCTTGCAAGTTTGTTTCCTTTTTCTTAAAACCGTTAATACAGTTGCGACTTGACTTTGAGGAGCAACTCATAGCACGCGGTGTGGTAGCCTTTTTTGAGGTTTTTAAAGACTTTGGTGATTTTTGAAGCTTTTCCAAAACTTTTCCGAAACCGTGCTTCGCAAGACGAAAAATTTGCAAGGCGAAAAAACTTGCAGAACGAATTAATTTCGTCTTGCGAGGCACCACTGTACTGCATACCCTTGAGTACCCCTGGAAAACCCCCCACTGCCAACCACAGTCAAATACCCCAAATGCAGAGATCTAAAACAACTTCATGAGGGCAAAAAACACACTCCCATAAAAAGCAGAGGTAATATTATTAATGTTAATCATTAAATTATGTTAAGAGGTGTTAACAAGTACTGTGAGAATAAAAGTCTTTGGCACAAAAAGCACATTAGTGTAAGCACTGGGCCAGTCTCTCTAGGTTGCATTGTGCAATTGGGGAGGGGGGGCATCTGTGAAAAGGCCCTGTCATAGGCAAACTCTGTGGTTAAAATGGGGTGGAGAAGCTTCCGAGAAGTCTTTAGTTTTGGGTAGATACTTCTGGGAAGAGGTGTCCCTTTAGATCCCAAGCCAAACCAGCACCTTGGGCCAAGGTTCAGATCAGAAGCCAAAAAAAGAACTGTCATAATGCATTCATAATGCCAGTTCAGACTCATGCTCCCATATTCTGCACCAGCTGAAGTGCCCAGATCAAAGGTTATATCCTGAAGGAGAAGCCCCATCTGATCTGCTGAATTTGAAACTACCGTATTTTTCGCTCCATTGGACGCACCGGACCATAGGACGCACCGGACCACAGGAGGGGAAGAACAGGGAAAAAATTTTTTTTCTTGTTCTCCACCTCTAAAACAAGGTGCGTTCAAGGTACATTCACCCAGGCTTGTGGGGCTGGTGGTGGGGGGAAGCGCTGCTTTCCCCCACCACCAGCCTCAAAGATCCCTGAAGCCTTTGGAGCGCAGCGCCCGCTGCCCTGGAGAGGCTGTGCGCACAGCCATCCCCAAGCTAAAACAGCGAGACGGAGCCCTCCGCCTCGCTGTTCTGGCTTGGTAACAGCCTTGCTAGCTTCTGCAGGACAGCGGGGTGAAGGCACCCCGCTGCCCTGGAGACGCTCTGCGCGCAGCCGTATCCAAGCTGGAACAGCGAGACGGAGCCCTGCGCCTCGCTGTTCTGGCTTCGGAACAGCCTTGCAGCTTCTGCAGGACAGCGGGGTGAAGGCACCCCGCTGCCCTGGAGACGCTCTGCGCGCAGCCGTCCCCAAGCTAAAACAGCGAGACGGAGCCCTCTGCCTCGCTGTTCTGGCTTGGGAACAGCCTTGCTAGCTTCTGCAGGACAGCGGGGTGAAGGCACCCCGCTGCCCTGGAGAAGCTGTGCGTGCAGAAATCCCCAAGCTAGAACAGCGAGACGGAGCCCTCCGCCTCGCTGTTCTGGCTTGGGAACAGCCTTGCTAGCTTCTGCAGGACAGCGGGGTGAAGGCACCCCGCTGCCCTGGAGAGGCTGTGCGCGCAGAAATCCCCAAGCTAGAACAGCGAGACGGAGCGCTCCGCAGTGCTCCGTCTCCCTGTTCTGGCTTTGGGCTTAGCGGCGCAGCCTGCATTCGCTCTATAGGACGCACACACATTTCCCCTTAATTTTTGGAGGGGAAAAAGTGCGTCCTATAGAACGAAAAATACGGTATGCTTCACTCCTTTGATTATAAGTGGGAATCTTAAAAAGCTGTGCTTTTCACATGGAATTTGCTGACAAAGGAATCCCTCCAGAGTGGATGAAGGCTGCCAAATTTCAGGCAGAGCCACTGAGGGGTTTTCAATAAGGTGATCTTTCAATTTTATTTCGTTTCCCTAATTTAGTCTTTATCTGTCTGAATTGGATGGCGTGGTCACCCCTTCAAAGGGACCAAACCCTGCCAATTTTCAGAAAGACAGTTACAGCTGTTCTTCTGCAAAGGCAGATTTTACTGTTTTGGGATGGAAAGACAGAAATCAGGTTCCCCTCCCCTAGTTTTTGTACGCAATCTGTTTGAAAAGCAGAAAACTGCCAAAGCTCAGACAAAGCTCAGGACTATTGTGCTTGGTGATGTTACCTTAGCTATAATAATAACAAAACCCGGGGGGGGAATGACAATATTTTTCTTGGTGCTCCCTGCCCCCCTCCCCCAAACTGCAAGTGCCCTCTGTGAAAACAAAGAGCACAAGCAAGCTGTGATTTCAGTTGTCTCCTAGGACTCTGCTCTCACAGCCAAAATTTGGAGGAGAATGACAACTCACATGAAGAACCACAGATTATTTAGTTCAACATTCCCAACACTGTGATTGGAATAGCCTTGGAAAATAATTTGTTGTGATTAAAAGTTAGACTCGTAGGTCAAAATGAAAGATTCCCTTCCAACTTTTCCCCTCTCCCAAGCCCTGGTCATTTCCCATGTCATTTCCCTTACTTTTTTCCCTCAGGAAAAAGTATTGCTGTGAAGTTTTTTGGAAAGCCAGAACCACAGAGCCACTTGGCAGCTTAGGGAGACCCTGTTCCTCCCTGAGACACCTTGTCAACCATGAGTTGCAGCTCAGAAATGCAAGTACCTGGGTCACCTTGTAATTTGGCGTGCGCACCACTGCACACGCCAGTAAACATTTCATGGCATTTTTCTATCGCATTAGGAGCTGGGGAAGATGTTGCTCCATCTTTTTGAGTACATTTTAAATACTTTTAAGTAAATGGCAAATTATGTAAGGTAATATTAAAACAGCTGATTGGAAGGCACCTCTGCCTCGCCCTCAAACCTAAAACAACCACCCCCAATGAATCTTGGTTAGGCTCACTTAAAATTGGCCAAGTGACAATTTTATGTGTATATGTTGCCAAACAGCAGGCCTCCCCTCCCCTCGAAAAATCTGGTCTTTATTGAAATCCTAACCTCCCTATTCTGTGTGAGTTTAGTGTGTCTCAAGCTTGGTTCAAAGGCACATACATAGTTTGGATTTATGTGACAGATGGTTCTAATTAGAGGCTGCAATCAGGGCCGGCCTTCTTGAAGTTGGCACTACAGACAACATAAATTTTGCTGCTGCCCCCAGGCCTCCCAGGGAGCAACACTCAAATGGCTTCTCTTGGCAGTAGTGACCCCAAGCACCGAGTGTCTTCAGTTAACAAGTCACTTCCCCCAAAATAACCACTAACAGAAGTTTCTTCTTGCTTTAAAAAAAGAAAGAGAACCAAATGGAAGGAGGATCTAGTCTTATTTCTCAGGAAAAGGAGGAGAAATGAAGAAACGGGTGAGTCCTGGGAGAAAGGCTATGAGCTAGGCCCCTGTTAGTTCCAAAACCCAGCCCTGGAAATGATGGCGATGATGATGGACTTGGTCTAAAAAGTCTTAGTTGGCTCACAACACGGAGTAGTGGTCTCTTTTCTCCTAGTAGCACCAACTCTATTTACAGCAATCTAAAAAGGAGTGTGCATAATTGTGAATAAAGAGGACTGGATGTGTAATTTATATATTTTATTGGTGCCCTCCTTTTCATATTCCAGTGCATTAAAAGAAACTATATTGTATCTGAAGGCAGTTCTATTTGTACTACAATCTGTCTTGTTCGCAGTTCATCTGGTATAGAACCACTTAGCTTTGCTTCACTGTCCTATTGCCTGAACCAGAACTGTTCATGATATACCCAATAATGCACCAGAGGTGCCTTCAGGGCACTATATAAATTTATGTAAGTGTATCTCTTTGTGCATCCTTTGGGTGTTAGAACCTCTCAGCTTAGCTTACGATAAAAACGACTGCCATGTAATATCTTATATCGGTGCAGAATAAAACATTTTTATATAAACAAATATTAATAAATTATATATAAAATTTAAAAATACAGTCCTGATTATATTATAACTTCATTGTTAATGTTCTTAAATACAGCAACAGGAAGGATGGAAAGGAATACTGTTTTCCCCCCTCCCCGCAGCCAACATGAGACATCAGAACAATTAGCCGCAAATACAGTGATCAGGCAATATGAATCGCAATAAAGAATGTTCTTTTGTACCTGAGGACACAGCTCAATAGAATAAATGAAACAGGAGTGAGGCAGCTCAAGTTCAAACTATGTTGATTCAAGTCAGGAAACTGAACCACCTACAATCCAAATTCATACATATCTGATGGTCCTTTATGTGGACAAGGCAGGATGGACAGGCTTTGGGCCATTGTGTTAAAATAGAAGTACCTGGAAAAATATGCTTGTGCCATTGGTCCAACTATGCCATTGTGATATTTCTGACTGGCAGTGACTCTGGCCTTTATCTGTCCTGATACTCAAGTTGATTTAACTGGAGATGCTGAGAACTGATCCTGGAACATGTAAAGCACACACTGAACCATAACCCTTTGGGTTTTTTGCTCAAATCTATTACAGTGGTACCTCTGGTTAAGAACTTAATTCATTCTGGAGGTCCATTCTTAACCTGAAACTGTTCTTAACCTGTGGTACCACTTTAGCTAACGCGGCCTCCCGCTGCCGCTGCGCGATTTCTGTTCTCATCCTGAAGCAAAGTTCTTAACTCAAGGTACTATTTCTGGGTTAGCAGAGTCTGTAACCTGAAGAGTCTGTAACCTCAGGTACCACTGTACTCTATTTTGTAAAGCATTTTCTTATCTCTCACATAAACTGACTCCCCCCCCCCCCACCTTTTATAGTTTGGGATTTACTCTTTAGTTATATTTTATTTTGTGCAGAGGTATACCAACCATCTGCTCCTTTAATATGGTGCACTTAAATAGCTGGGGGCAGAATGTGTGGATTTAACTTTTTTTAAAAAAACAACACCCCCAGAAAACTTTGCCCTTGAGATTGCTAACTAATTTGCTTCTTTCTATAGCTTGATCTTTAAGGGCACAGACCTCACTCACTCTGTGAGCTCTATGGCAAAATTCTTCTGGATGCTAATGAATGATGTAACTTATATCTAAGTTTATTCCTGTGTTCAACCCCGGAAGATCAGTGACAATTTTTCCCCCTCAGCAGTTTTTATATAGTGATGCTGAATTTTCCTCACTTCTTTTGAAAATGAAAAGCTGGTTATGTGAGTGTAGGTTTGGGGGGCAGACCCCAACATTTTCCTCTCTAGATGCTTTCCCTCTCAAAATTACTTACCCAAGTTAGTGTAGTCATAGCTTTTCCCCTGTAGAGAACAAGCAGCAGAAATGTCCTCCTGATGCCCTTCCCTGGCTACCGCTAGTGTGATTAACCAATCACTAGCGCTTGAAGTTTGCCATCCCATAAGCCTTGGTGGTGGTCTAGTAGTAAGGTCCTGGGCAAAATAGCCTTGTTGGGATATTGTGGTTGGTGTCCCTTATTCTCAAAAATAAGATGAAATGCGTCACCAAAAGAGAGGACTAACGAGGATAGAAATTTGAAAACAACATTTACATAGTTTGATGTACAGTATATTAAGCATATTTAATAGAGCTAAAGTTTAAATAGAAAAACAGTACATTTAAGGAGTCGTAGTTGGTGAACCAGCCAGAGCTGGAGTTGGGCACTCCTATCCACTCCCAACCAATTGCCCTAAGCCTCACTACTCCATGTGCAAGATGACCTACCTTACAGGGTTAGAATATATGCTGATATCATGTTTGAGAAATCAGAAGTACTGCAAAAATGCTAAATGCTGCCATTATTAGCTCATGAAACTGCCAGAATCCAACTTTGCTGGTCTTCCAGATGGCCTGTGTGTTTTTTTTCATTCAAGCAGGCCTTTAGTGAGATCTGACTGTCTGGTTGTTAACGGTTTCTCATTGGAATATCACTCTTTAGGGCTCGACTGTATTTTCCGTTTTTCCGATTTGATGATTCTTTTTCTTGCTTTTGTAAGCCCCTTAGACTTTCCACAAAGTAAGTAGAATGAAAACCGAGAATGCAGATGGGTGGTGAAAAAACGGGGAGCATTCATAGCCCAGTAATAAAGCGCCTACTTTTGTAGGTACCTGTCAGGAACTCACAGGGTGCCAAGGTGTGGATGCTGGAGGATGACCCAGGGGAAGGAGGCAGTAGCTCAAGGTGGCACACATAGTTCTCTTCCCATTTTATCCCCCCAACAACCCTGTGAGGTAGGTTAGGTTGTGATTGGTCCAAGGTCACCCAGTGATTTTCATGGCTCAGCAGGATTTGAACCCTGGTCTACTGGGTCCTAGTCCAACACTCTAACCACTACACCACACTGGCTGTCTAGATAGAGCTGGCAAAGGCTGCTGCATGAAACTCTGGAGAGCTGCTGCCCATCAGGATAGACAATAAATGGATCCCGTTTCTGAAGTTTGTTGGGACTTTTATGACATGCTCAGGGGGCTATTTTTCATCTACACTACCTTTTATCGGTGGACTGAGCTCTCACCAGGTCCTAAGCATATCTACAGCCTCTCAGCAAACTATTTTCACTCTCATGGCTCTTGGGATCTATTGCTGATTGCCTTGCTTGATTTCTTGTAGACTTGGTTGTACTGCCCTTCCATTTCTCCCCCTTGCTGTACCTAACCACCATCAAGGCTGATGCTTACATTTGTCGCTATCACAAAGGAGTCCATTCAAGTATGGCTCATTGTATGAAAGATAATGAAGATGATAGCGGCAAACCCCCTCCCCCCCCAAATGCTTACATATTAATTCCTCCTGGACTGCAGTGGTTTTAGTGAACAAACATCAGGAAGAATATAGCCTGCAGGCGAAATGCCAGAAATTCCAACGTTCTCCAAAAACAGAGGTGCTTGAAAAGTTGTAAAGAAAAAAAGTAATCATTGAAACCATACCATGGTGATCTGCCAGGCAGTACAATGGCCTTGGGGTACAAAAATGATCTGTAATTGTCAGTAACACAGTATCATAGAGAGCTCTTTGTTGTTCTCTTTACCAAAGTCTGTATTGCGTTATTTTCATTGGGCTGGCCAGGTATTGTTTGAAAGCATGGCAACCTTATGTAAAAATGCAACCTGGCTGGCTACATTTACTCTCAAATCCCATCTGCAGAAGCAGCTTACATTATTTGAAAATGTAAGGTCACCACTATGACCACCACTGTTAGTCTACTATTGTGTGACACTTCTAAGAAGACATGTATAGGATTGCACCAATGTTGTGCAGAATATGGATGCAAGAAAAATAAGGATGGACTGCAATCCCATATGTGTCTACCCAGAAGTAAGCCCCATTGAATTCAGAGGCAAGTACACAGGATTGCAGCCTGAAGCAATTTGTATCTCTCGACTTTGCAGTGGGATGCAGTTCCTTGCTACAAGTGGTTTCCTACCAAGAATACAATTTAGCCCCAAATTACCTTTTACATTTATCTACTGCTTATGGATTTGATGGAGAATCTCAAAGCTATAGCTATGATCACCTACACTCAAAATATCAAATGATTATTGTTTCTGAACTTAGGATGTAGGGTTAATTCATCCCATTGCTTGATCCTCAGGCTGAGCAAATTCTGAAGAACACCTTTTCCACCAATAATTAACATGAAGTTGATGGGTATTATTAGTTCAGACAGGCTGGTCTATGCCAGCTGTGTATGTGACCCATGGGCATTTACTTTCCCCCTCTCTTTTAAACTTGCCAGATCATTTATATTGGCGATAAAGTCAATGGAAGACTCAAATCTTTAAAGAAAATGCACTGCCAATTTCAGCATTGGAAGCGGAGAAGAGTTCTCGTCAAATAATTCATTTTATATATTTTTTTTTCATTTTGTCCCTTCAGGATGTCTTTATTTTGAGTCTGGAGAGATATAGCAGAAGCCCCGATGTTGAGCAGAATCTGAGTGAAAGATCAGAAGGATCTTATTTACACTCAGTGGGGATACTCCGTAGTAAATGAACTCATTCCTCACTCTTGAGGAACCAGAGAGGAGTAAAAGAGCCAGTTTTATATATATGGCTTTCATTTGAAAACAAAAGACTCCATCCTTTGTACTGCTGGCCAAATGAGAAAGTGTACTGTTAAAGCCGTGGTTCTAATCTCTAGTTGAATCTACTAGACTGCTACTGTACAGCTTTATAGCAAAATCTGCAAATATGATCAGAATTCAGCCTTGTTATGCCCTAAATTTACGGCACAAAGATTGCTCGCAGTAATAACCCCTTTTGTTTGGCACATCAGAGCCCAGATTGCCATGACGGCAGCTCGTGTTTTTGTTAAAGTCTATACATATGTATGTATTTCTGCTTTCTGCTGTTTTCATTTCTCTCTGAGCGCTGAAGCTTGTGTGTTTGCTTGTTTGAAATTTTGGCAGCAAGGGACCTGAGGTGTTTTTCCTTCCCCCCCCCCATCCCCACCTCCTCTCTTCTTCTCCTTCTCTATTTCTTTTTGGTCCCCCCAACTCTTTTTGCAGTTTAACAAGTCAAATATAAAACACGTGGCAGAAGGGGAAAGGGAAGTGGGGAGGGGGGAGATAAACACCCACGCAAGAGGCACGGTGTGTGATATTGCAACATTGATTGGATATACTGCATGGAAATGGCACACACGCATACACACAGCCTGGGATTGAGGGGTGGGGGTGGAATTGCCTGAAGCTCTGAGCTTTCAAATTAGGCTAAGAGGCTCCCCTGATAACCAGCAGTGTTGAGGCTTTCGATATTACTTAGCTGCCCTGATATCAGTAACACTTTACTATACAGCAAAGGCCCGGAGACCTATATAACACCAGTAAGGTAATCCACCTGCCTTCTCGACACTTCTTGATCCAAACAGAAATACCTTTTAGTTTACCAAATGCCAATTGAGAGCAAATGCCTCTCTCCCATCTTGAACACTATCTCACTCTGTGCAGCCTATTTTGCATCAAAAGATACATTTGAAAGTAGAGATCCCTTAGAGCTAAATATTCTAAACTGACAGAAGAATTTCTAGTGGCACACCAGCCTAGAGCCATATTTTTATGAGGACATCACTTTCTATTTCGAAGCTTCAGCATGCACTCATGCTTCCTCATTGCCAGGAGCCATGCCACATCAAGTTGTCTCCCTCCCAGCTTTTTATGTGTGCTTTTTTTTTTTTTGTTTAATGGAGTCCAGTTTTCTGCCTAAGATATGGCTAGCATTCTGACAAATCTCCAGACACCTAAGTCACCATAATGGGGGTCTCCTGATGTGAACGTGATGGATGGAAAGAAGGAAGAAAGGAAATAAAGGGAAAAGAGAAACATTGCCATCAGCTATGTGTCCTTAAACCAAAGCCAGTTCCCCGAAATAATGGTGTTCTCTCGCTACTACCGTGAATATTTACTGTTGCTACTCTTCATTTGTCAAAACCTGATCGGAGCAGAAATACCTTTTTAAAGTTAAGAGACAATAGATAATTCCTAATGGGAAAACTGCAAAGTAAAGAAGTGATAACAATGGATTGTTTTGAATGGTATAGCAAATGGCAAATCTCTTCCTGAATATTTACGACATCTAGGTTAGACATCCCTATACAGTGGTACCTCAGGTTACATACGCTTCAGGTTACAGACTCCGCTAACCCAGAAATAGTACCTCGGGTTAAGAACTTTGCTTCAGGATGAGAACAGAAATCGTGCAGCGGTGGCGCGGCAGCAGCGGGAGGCCCCATTAGCTAAAGTGGTGCTTCAGGTTAAGAACAGTTTCAGGTTAAGAACGGACCTCCGGAATGAATTAACTACTTAACCTGAGGTACCACTGTATTGCCATCTCTATATTTCAGGAAGGGGTGGGTCTGAAGCGGAGAAAAAAGTGGCTTGTAGACTCTAAGGTCACCTAGTCAGCTCACAGCTGAGATACAATTTGAAGTGAGACATCCCTACCTTACATCTTCCACTGCTAGGCATCGTGCTGCCTAATCATTTCTGATCTTCAGTGATTGCAAGATTTTCAGTGATCAAGGACACGCCCTGATTTTTTTCTCTTGTGTTCTTGATTAAATGCAGTAGACCATAAATGGGAATGAAGGTGTGTCCCAGACACCCGTATACTCATGGGAAGTCAGTTGTGGAGATTTGGCAACTCATGCTGACCCTATGATCATCTCTGCTTCTGGTATTTTTATTCCTTTCCCATTCTTTAAGCCACCTTGGATAGAGTTGCCTAAAGCGCAGGTTGTAAGACGATGATGATAGTAATGATAGTAGTAGTAGTAGTAGTAATAATAATAATAATAATAATAATAATAATAATAATAATAATGGACCATGATGGACTGAATCAATGGATTGATCTAAATTGGGTCATAATAGCCATGTTACCACCATGCAAGTAAATGGTAAATTTTTTTAATAAGAAATGGGTCCCCAAATGCATGTTTAAGGTGAGTCCTGAGCTTGAGAAAGTTGAAGACAACTGGACTAAATCATTTTGTGCCCCATGGGGTAGGATCCAGTGAAACAACATGGTTGTTCAAACTTCAGAACATTTTCCAGATAAAAGGCAAAGGAGCAAGGTAGAATATACCTTTACTCTTCTGTTCCACATTTTCTATGGACCCCATGGTTCCTAACATTACACAAAGCTATGCTCATCAGTATAAAATGAGCCACTTCCCAGTCCAGATTTTATATCCCCTCCAAAAGCAACACTTGCAGGAGTATTAGATACTTGGATACTTTGCAATAGCAGAAGACATAGAATAAGAATCCTACCAAAGTGGACCTGCACACTATTTTAAAATACCTGTATACAATTTTGTGCAGACATGCTGAATGGGTCACCTTCTCTTTCTCTCTCTCTCTTTCTTTCATTTTTAAATAATGGAAAAAATGCTGCTTAACTGCATGAACAAAGCTAATCTTTGAAATGAAAAGTCATTGTGATATTCACAGGTCCCACACTGTTAAAATTCTCTTTAAATACCTGGAACAAACAACACTGCGCTTTTCAGCCTAAAAATTACAGGTCCTTAAATAGAGAGGAATGTTGATGTTACAAAAAGAAAGACATGTTGTCGTAAGCCAGCAAGTTCACTGCCTTTATCTGTACAGCCTGCAAGACATCTGCAGAATATTCAGCAATTAAATATGCCCCCAGCTGAACAATAATGGTGCTGCTTGGACTGCATATGAATGAGACTAAGTTAAAGGTGGGTTTCAAAGCTAGGCTCTGTTATTGTGCTTTACCATTGTGTTTTACCATTATCCAATAACTAACCTTGAGCTGGAAAAGGGGGCTTCTTTCTAGCTAACAAATCTCCATCCTTACAGTAGGGGTAAAGGTAAAGGTAAAAGGACCCCTGACCATTAGGTCCAGTCGTGACCGACTCTGGGGTTGCGGCGCTCATCTCGCTTTATTGGCTGAGGGAGCCGGTGTACAGCTTCCGGGTCATGTGGCCAGCATGACTAAGCCGCTTCTGCCGAACCAGCGCAGCACACAGAAATGCCGTTTACCTTCCCGCCGGAGTGGTACCTATTTATCTACTTGCACTTTGACGTGCTTTCGAACTGCTAGGTTAGCAGGAGCAGGGACCGAACAACGGGAGCTTGTTCACCCCGTCGCAGGGATTCGAACCGCCGACCTTCTGATCGGCAAGTCCTAGGCTCTGTGGTTTAACCCACAGCGCCACCCGCATCACATTAGAGGGGTAGGTTCGGCTTATTATTGTTGGTGCATAGCAGTAACGATTTGAAGTTAAATCCTTTAAATTCTGAGGAAAAGCCTTTATTTTTGGAGATGAGGAAAGTTCATGCTGGTGGAACATAGCCCTTGAAAGCCCTAAACTGCCTTGGCTGTGTATACCTGAAGGAGCATCTCCATCCCCATCGTTCAGCCTGAACACTGAGGTCCAGCTCCAAGGGATTTCTGGCAGTTCCCTCACTGCAAGAAGTGAAGGTACAGGAAACCAGGCAGAGGGCCTTCTCAGTAGTGGCACCCACCCTGTGGAATACCCTTCCATCAGATATCAAGGAGGTAAAGAACTATATGAGCTACCGAAGACAACTGAAGGCAGCTCTGTATAGGGAAGTTTTTAATGTATGAAGTTTTATTGTGTTTAAAATATTTTGTTGTGAGCCTCCCAGAGTGGCTGGGGCAACCCAGTCAGATGGGTGGCATATTATTATTATTATTATTATTATTATTATTATTATTATTATTATTATTTATTAATTATTATTAAGTCAATCCCTGATGTTTGCAGGTACACGTGGGAAAGACTCCTGTCTCAAACCCAGGATAACTATTGGTCAGTCAGTGTAGTAGACAATGCTGATTGGCTCCATCAGTCTGTTTCTACTGCATGAAACCTCCTCCTATCAGGGACAGCAGTCCATTTGCAGCTAGCATAGTGGCTCTATCCTATCTGGTGAGCTGTTTTTAATTGAAAGGAACCTAGACTTATACAAAGCACATTAAACAACCAACACTACTAAAATTGGAATAAAGGAATTGAAATTATGTTCTAGAAGGCCTATTGCTCTTGTAAACCACACAGACCTGTTGGAAGAGCTAATTTAGGATTAGCTAGGTGTAGCAACATCAGGATGCTGTCAACAGACACATCTATTTGCCTAGAATTTCTCAAAATCTGAATTTCCTGTTTTAGCACAGTGACCCTGAAGATGGAAGGTATAAACTCAGTTTGAGGAACCCAGGTCACCATCACTTGTGCTAGAATGCTTGGTGTGCCGATAGCTACCCTTATAGTGGCTTCAGGATTCCACTTACCAGCAGTGTGGATGGGAGGGACAACATGGGTGGGCTCAGAATATGGCTGTTCAGCAAAAGCAGCAAAAAAAGTTGTGTGGCACCTTAGAGGATTACACTGAAGCTTGTGGAAGCTGGATCTGCTTAAAGAGTGTACGAGATTCCCCCCCCCCCCACTCTACACATGCACTTAAAGGCAGTCCGCTAGGCATCATTAATAAACAGCTGGCAATACACAAAGGCATTTTTATTTTACAGTTTTTATGACAGTTTTATGGCAGTCTTGCAACTACTATCCTCCATGGTTGTAGAATTTCCTTTTTTAAAATCTTCAGAGCTGTTTGAGGAGGTTAGTGGGTAATAAATGGATGAGAGCAATAATTGCATGGTGAGTCACATAAAAAGAGTCATAATCAATTGCTCCGATGTCAC
The DNA here is from genome assembly GCF_964188315.1 of Podarcis muralis. Taxonomy (NCBI): domain Eukaryota; kingdom Metazoa; phylum Chordata; class Lepidosauria; order Squamata; family Lacertidae; genus Podarcis; species Podarcis muralis. Next base: position 43,987,308 of record NC_135662.1, on the reverse strand, counting down.
AAAAGTTACAGTCCGCTGATTTGATGTCAGAGTGATGGATTATGACTTTGAATGCTTCAGTTATGAGCCTTTTAAGAAAAGGAAGATGAAGGAGGAGGAAGAAAATAAGGGAAGGTGGAAGGCATTGATAATGATTATGATGATAGTAATAATAAATAAATAAATAAATAAATAAATAAATAATGGATTAACAGAGGGCTATTTTCAGGGCAAAACAAGACTAGATAAGGGAAACATGGGTACCTCAAACATATGCAGTGGTACCTCGGGTTAAGTACTTAATTTGTTCCGGAGGTCCGTACTTAACCTGAAACTGTTCTTAACCTGAAGCACCACTTTAGCTAATGGGGCCTCCTGCTGCTGCCGTGCCTCCAGAGCACAATTTCTGTTCTCATCCTGAAGCAAAGTTCTTAACCTGAAGCACTATTTCTGGGTTAGCGGAGTCTGTAACCTGAAGCGTATGTAACCTGAAGCATATGTAACCAGAGGTACGACTGTACTTGCTTCACATAGTTAATATGGTAAGTTGTTAGCACTTGAAGGGGAGAATTAGTGGACAGGGAAAATGCTCTTCCCAGTCATGGTTCTCCCCTACCAACCCTCTCCTCTTAGTCTTTTTTGAATCCCCTCACTCCAAACATGTTTAGTAACATCTGAAAGTTTTTCAAGATAGGACAATAGTCCCCACTCCCAAGTTCAAGTTAACTGTAACTCTCTCCCTTTAAAACCAATTGAATTCATTTACAACACAGGTTTCTTTGCTTTCAATCAATGACAAAATTGGAGCAGCAGAAGGGTGCCCCTCCACTTTTGGAGGGTGCACACCCACCTGGCAACTCTGTTGAGGGCTATAAGAGGAAAAACCCTGTGGTTAGGAAAATGGGTTGGAGGAACGGAAAAATGGAGGCTGCCATCCCTTGCAGTCCTCCTTCCTCGTGGAGCAGAGCCCTGGCAGTACAGTGTCACCAGCTAGCACAAGCTGATATAGGGAAATAGGCTCAGAAGAAGGAAGGGAATGACACTCAAACATGCACTTCCTAATGGAAAGTCCTTCACTGCCAACAGGCAAAATACGAATTTTAAAAGACATCTAAAAGTAAGCAAGAATGATTCCTGTCAAACCTGAAACAAATGGCCCTTCTGTTGTCACAGCTGTGGCAAATCCCACCAGCCAGTTCTAGCCACAGAGACCTACTAGTTTGCAGTCTCTAGTTTGGGAGCTGAGGTTGCCTGAGCTTAGAAACACTCAGCTCACCACTAAGTGGCTGTCTACATTGACCAGAGGTCATCTGTAGAGTCTGTACCCTCTGATGTTTACCTGCATTCTATGCTCCAGATAATGATGTTTTCTCCATGCATGAACCTCTGTCTCTTTCCTCACAATGCAAAGGAAAGCCCTGGAACAGAAGAGAACTCTTAAGTCCTTCTTGAAGGTCCCTCACCTAAGAGGGCTTACTAGGTCAGGACATATATTGACTGGAGAAGAATGAGGATGAGAACTCTGTTCAGTTGCAGCTTTGCTTTTAGAAGGTTTGTAGAGTTCTCCCTGCGACGGGGTGAGCTCCCGTTGCTTGGTCCCTGCTCCTGCCAACCTAGCAGTTCGAAAGCATGTCAAGTGCAAGTAGATAAATAGGTACCACTCCAGCGGGAAGGTAAACGGCGTTTCTGTGCGCTACTCTGGTTCTCCAGAAGCAGCTTAGTCATGCTGGCCACATGACCCGGAAGCTGTACGCCGGCTCCCTTGGCCAGTAAAGTGAGATGAGCACCGCAACCCCAGAGTCGGTCACGACTGGACCTAATGGTCAGGGGTCCCTTTCCCTTTCCCTTTAGAGTTCTGAAATATAAAACAGTTTCCAGCCACAATCCCTTAAAAATGACAATAACTGGATAACAGATTTCCTGCAAATGCTTAAAACCAGGTCCCTTCCATGCAAAGGCAAGCCTGGTTCTTTTTGGTACACGTGCAGCTGTAAATGTACAGCAACTGTTTGACGATGGGTGGGGTTTGGACAATCAATTCACAAGAAAAGAGTAAAAAAAAATGCACCAGCCGATTCCCTGCAGTTTCCCCCAGGAGCTGCTTCCTTCCTTCTAAGTGTTTTCCTTTTCATGTGAGGAATACATACTGCTTTGTCTTGGAGCCAGGGGTATGTCTCTGACTCAGTCTGCTTTCTGTCATACTGGTTGCCCAGATTCCCCTTGCTGCGTCCTGCAGACTGTGCTCCATAGATCAGTCTGCCAGGTCTGGCAATTAAGAGCCCCCTCCTCTCATTCAGCCCTCCCAGTTTAAGCTTTCATTCCCAGTCTGGCCCTGAGGGTCCTCCTATCACAATGGCCGGTCTATGGCTTGAGGCCCCTCTCATGAGAGCAGAAAGCTGCCTTGCCAGAAGGGAGGGGTGGGGTGAGTGACACTGAAGAATAATACCTGACTCCCAATGCGTACTGGGGGCAAAGCATCACCCGTTTTCTTGGCTGATTGTGGTTTGGAACTAATTGCATTTGGTAAAACTCACACTTCTGGTATGATTGCCAAGAAGGGCAAGGAAGGTTGGTAAATATATATATTTTAAAATTCAGATTTAAGTTGGATTTAAAAAATAATAATAATCCTGAGATACATGTTTTCAGAAAAATACAGCAAATAAATTTTAAGTTCTTGATGTAATTATGAAATGTTATTATTGTTGATGGTTTTTTTGTCTGATGTCTAATTTATGCATGATAAATAATTATCAAATGAATATTTTAAAAAAACACACACACAGCCCCTGGAAGCTAAGAAAATGGATATGATTTTTACACGTATTTCACCTGGTACTCCATGGTGGCCTCTCAACTTGCAGAAAGAAAGGGTACAGACACATTTCATTGTGGAATTCTAGTGATATTGGTGATTTGAAAACTTGTAAAAGGGGATGTGCGTGGTTTTTCCCCTTGATAGACTTACTTGGATGTCTTGTGTGATAGAAACTTTCAATGTTCTTTTCTCTCAGCATGGGAACCTAAAGTTCAGATTGGTTTCAGCAGCATTTCCACAAATTTTATACTAGTGCTTATTGTTCACCATCACTTAATTGCCACCTCCCCCCCCCCCCGCTGCATTCGCTCCTTAACTTTCTTGGTGTTGAGAGCAGAGTAGGAGAAGTCAGATTTCATGCCCTGGGGCCTGAATAAAGAAATAAAATAACAACACTGTATTTGCATCTGTTTAGCTGTCTTGGGTCTGAGCCCCCACATGGAAAAACTGAGAAGAGGAGTGAGAGAGGAGAGACGGAGGAGAATCTATATTTCCGAGTTAGATACTTGTACAGAGCATGATTCACCGGTGCGGATGGTGGTGGGGTGGGTGGGAATCATTGTTAAAAACGACCTAGGAATTCATGGCTTTCCTATTAGAAACAAAGTCTAAAAGGGTTACATTCTCTTGCTTCTCTGCCTACTCCTGATATCAATGAGCATCAGCTAAAGGTGGCTGAAGAACCAATTTCATGCATCTACTGTAGAAGGAAATGAACTGAGCCATGGGCAAAAATAAAATTATACAAATGTTATTATAGACTAGCCTGCTTCTGTCCTAGTTTAATTCAAATTTCACTGCTGCAGGCTTGGCTGTCGGCAGTAGCCTTGCTGAATAAATCAACATTTGCTTACATCTAAATTATTAGAGAAACATGTGACTTTGTTTATTGTATAAATTATACACAAGGTTAAAGCATTAACTCTGTGCATCCACATTGTCTCCCTCTCGCCCCATCTCAACAAAACAAAAGCCCTCCAGAGCAAGCCAGATAGGGCAATATCTGCAAGCAGTGCTGGGTTATATGATGTTTTTAATGGAGCTGTGTGAGGCAGGAATTGCTGAACCTTATTTCAATCTGCCTTGGGCACAGTTATTTACTCCTGTACAAAGGAAGTGGGCTCTACTTACTAGGCACCATTTCACACATCCACAGAGGATAGTTGTAAGTAAACACATAAAGGGCTGAGTTCAAGAGAATGACTCTGTTTATTATACACTGGTGAAGGGTCCATCTGTATGACAAGCTGTATTTATTTTATTCTCCCATAAACATGATGGATGCTATGGTCCTTTGTGCACCTAGCCCTATGGGCTTGTTTAAAGGGGGCTGAGAGTGCTGCCCAGAAGTGAGTAGCTAATCTTCCTGGTGTCACAGTGGTAGGATTGTGACCCCTTCTGGCCACAGACAGGCTGGTTTAGTTCAGGGCAAGGTAGTTAGATGCATGCTAAGAGTTGACATACTGGGACTTAAACACAAACAAACAATGAGCATTTCAGTGTGTGTTAGGTATACCATATGACATTAAAATATACAGTTGTGGAACTTTGAGGGGGCTCAGCCCCTTCACTCAATATTTTTTTTGGGGGGGGGGGGACCAGACCCATATGGTCTGCCTGTCTGGGACAGGATACTGGACCAGATGGGCTTTCCTTTTCTTATGTTTCCTTTTTTTTTGGGGGGGGGGGGGATCTGATTTCTTAAATTGCTCTTACTGGTGTCATTTTTTTATTAGAAAAGTAAAATACGTTAATATAATGTATACATGGTTATGGGAGAATAAATATGGGAGAATAAACTTAGTTAAAAGGGCAGGAAAATGAAGAATAAGAGGAATATAAAGCTACATACTTGATAACTGAAGCACTGAAGATGCCAACACTATACAACCAAATGACAAAAGCCATTCACAGTCCTCATTCAGACCCTGACAAACACTCAAGTTTCCTAACAAATTCCAGTTCTGCATCCTCTCTGTTCTCAGAGAGAACTGAAATGTCTCCCCACAATTCATTTCTGTATTTTTGTGTATGTGCAGTGCAATCTTATTTGTATCTACTCCGATATAATCTCCAGTGAATGTAACTGAACTGCCTCCTAGGTGTGTAGCAAGGATGAATCGTCTGTGATCCTCCAACGACGGTTAGACTCCAACTCCCATCAGCCCCAACTAGCGTGGCCAATGTTCTGGGATGATGGGAATTATGGCCCACCGGATATTTTTGGGCAACAGGTACACCATCCCTGATGTGCAGGATTGAAGCCTTGATGTCAAATTTATACTTATCCATGCTTTTACATAGAGGGCAATTTTTCCCTGCTGGTGCAAATTTCTAACATGCAGACAGTCACAAGTTGGGAGTGAGGGGCTGAGGATAGCTTCCTTTCTGTAATTGCCTCCTCTTTTCTGGCTGTAGCTAGGCACCGCAGATGACAGGATGCTGGCTAAATGAACCAGCAGCCTGATACACTATGGCAGCTCTCATGTCCTCAACAACCCAAGGGATAGCCTGGCCATATGAGCACAGCCTAACAAATAATAGGATTCATATATCAAATTCTCATGCATCCCTTTGAAAAATGGATCGCCTCCAGAGAGTGTCTTGCATGTTCCTTCTTCACAGTATACAATGCAAAGGGTACATCTCTAAATAGGAAGGGATGTGTCAGAAGACATCCCTACTCCGACACCACTCCTGGCTGCTCCTTACTACACTGCATCAGACAACTGCCTAGCTCTGATGTGCCCCACTGTGTGTTGGATGAACATTTGATGGGGCCAAATGTGAGAGGTTAGAGACTCTTAAAGCCCAGTCTTAACTGAGAGAGCAATTTATAGGACCTACTATCTATCATGTGAACTCCAGCTCACATGAGGAACTCATCCTTTTGTACTAGCAGAAGAATCTAATTCTGGCACAAAAGCATGCTTTGGCAATGTTTTCCTGATGCTTCCTTCCAAGCCCTGTATCACTCAACCATGGAGATGTACATGCCATTTTTTTTAAATTTTATTTTTACAACTGACATCTAGCCCAGTATAATCTACTCTGACAGGCTTTCCAGGTCCTCTCAGGTCAAGGTCTGCACTGAGGAACCTGTGTTCCCCATGCTGTTAGACTCAACCCCCAGCCGGCAGCATGGCCAATGGCCAGGGATGATGGGAGTTGCAGTCTAGAAACATCTAGAGGGCCACAGGTTCCTCATTCATCTTAAAGGAAGGACACCAGCCAATTGTGCTGTACTCTTGAAGCACAGGATCACACTTCATCTATGGCAAGGCAAGCTCCTTTGCTCACGCCTTACATTCTTTGTTGATCCACCAGATCAGAATGTCCAATCTGTGACCTGGAATGCTAGCCTGTTGTGGATTCCCCACAGAGCATATTTTAATAACAGCCTACTACTTTGAAGCACATTAAAATCATTTGGACCATTTCCATCAACAAGCCCTAATGTTTGCTTGCCTGAACATGTGCCAGAACTCATGGTGAGGCAGTGACTGCGCAGAGCCAGAGGAGAATCTTAAGATGTAATACTGGTCAAAGTAAATTCAATACCCAGGTTTCAATTGTAAACTCAAATGAAATTCATCTCCCTTGCTCAAAATGTATAGGCCTAACAGTGAATTTCAGTGTAGGGAAAGTAATTAATATTGAGGCATTTATAACTGCAACATATGGCCGCCTTTAGCAGCTTCATTCCGTTTCATGCCTGTCTCTGGATCATGCAGCTCAAATGAAAAGAAAGCATCCCGGAAAGGCTGCTTCAATTTCTCTGCATGGATGTAACTGAGGGACTGAGCAGTTCTTCATAAACTCTGAGTGGGTCCCTGAGGGCAACCAAGGGCGGTATTGGAAGTCTATGGTATTAATGAAACAACAGTCCCACAATCCATTCTGGACAGAATTAGACTCTCATGTAACTATATGCCACCACTGGCATTCTCCGAGATGAATCTGCTCTTCAGTCAGAAAATGTGATTGACAAAATGAAAGGCAGGATGGGGAACCTACCACTGTTTAATTTTTGCTATAGAACTGCTGGAGATGCAATGTCAACAGAGAGTTCACTTAATTGATCCTTAGTAGGAGGTTCTCATTAAGGAAGGCTGTTTTTCCTGGCTGACCTCTAGCAGCTATGCTTTACCAATGTATGAAAGTTATTAAAAGTAAAAGAGAATCTGACCCTGAACCAGCTAAAGAAATATGAAGGTCTTTTTGATCCAAACATTTCTTATTCTTATTATGTCACTTTTTTCTTTTTCAAAAGATGCACTAAAAAAAGATGTGACTTAAAAAACCCAAAGATTAAAAATTGATACTAAGCAAGAATAAAACCAACCTAAAATATCCATGATAATAAGTATAAAAGAACAAATCCAATTTAACCCCCTGTTCCTAAAATATGTAGAGAATTAAACCCAAGGTCTGAATGAATAAAAATGTGTTAATCTGGCACCTTAAAACAGAATCCTGAGAGGGTCTGTTCATGTGTTGCCATCTCTCTTCATCTTCCTGGGCCTCAGATGAAGAACACAGGTTTTTGATTTGATTTTGGTTTAATATTTGCATTTCACTTTTCCAACAACAAATACTGAACTCGAAGTGGCTCTTAATAATCACAGTAACATAAATAAAGCAAATAACAATAAATTCACCAAAACAATATAATTTTGGTTGGTTCATGAGGGAAGAGGTTATCTGTGAGGCAGAGGCAGAGGTAAAGGACGCCTGGACTATTATGTCCAGTCAAAGGTGATGCTTTATAGGTCAAAACCAGAACTTTGAATTGGACTTTGAATTAGACTTGGAAACTAAATTGTAACCACTGTAAACCAGGCTAAAATTGGTGTTATATATTCAGACAATCTCACTCCAGTCAACAATATGGCCTCTGAATTCTACACCAACTGCAGTTCCAGAACAGTTTTCAAAGGTAGCCCCACATATAATACATTGTAGTAATATTTACTAAAGCACAAACAACAGAAGTTAGGCTATTCTTGTCTACATAGGGGCATAGGTGGGCCACTAGCCAAAGCTGATGGAAGGCACTTTGCAGCACCTATAGAATTCCTCCAGAATCAGGAATCCAGAATTCTTCCCCGCCTCAGCCCAAATGATACACCTGCTCCTTCAGAGGGAGTATAACCCCATCCAGAGCAGGCCACGCCCCACCCATCCAATCTAGGGAGAACCACCTACTAACAGTGCCTCAGTTTTGTTTGGATTAAGCTTCAGTTTACTGGCCTTCATCCAGTCCATTACCAAGAAAACATTTTGAGGATAAAAGCCCTTGCATCTGCCAGGACCTTGACTCCACTGTTATAGTAGACAAATCTCAAGAGGTGTCCAGAGCACTGTCTAGTCCTTGTGTGTTGGATGAGCTTCAGTTAATGCCACTGAAAAAATAGCCAAATAGCTAATAGAGACACAACTTTAACTATGACATCTTCTGTACCTCGTAATTTATGTAAGTAATAAATAGTTTATTGAACCTTGACTGGCTTGGCAAGAGCTAACAAAAAACAAGTGAAATAAAGGGCCAGCACAACAGAAAATAGACTTTCTACCTGGTAATCTTATAGAAAAGTCAATCAGACTTAGGAAACAAACTGAAAGAAATAAAAGTAATACCTTCTGAAAATCCCCCTGGCAATCTCAGCTGGATAAAGGAGTCTTCAGTTCCTCTCCAACAGTTCTGCTGTGTAATAATATTAGCAGCTGCATTCCAGCCTAGAGGCTGGTGCATTTCAGCAATGGGTGAAATGTTGATTTGGAGGGGAGGGTGTCATCTCAGCCTCCATTGTTTTTCTTTGCAAAACAGTGGGAGCAAACAAATGTAAGTTATATTTAATAACATTTATATGGCTTCAAGTTATAATGAGCTGGTTCATATGTTATTAATGAGACTCTCTCATGTGCACAGACACACACAAGTCTCACTTAGCCTGTTGGTTTCCAGTTTGAAAAACTAGCACAGGTGTACCGAGGCTTCTGAACATGTGGTGTCTCATAAAGAAGGCAGCACATGAGTCTTGTGTGTTATATTCTGGTGGTACCCTTGGTTGTTTACCAAGATTAGGAGACATATATCCCTGAAACAGATACCCACTATAGAGGGAAAGTAGATGATCCTGCTTAACAGTGGGGTATCAACTCCACATACAATAATTATATCTCTGAACCATCCTGAATCAATGACGATGATGATAACTGACAAGTAGTAGTACAGTAGTCATCTTGTGGTACCTGAAAGTCTACCAGATGTATTATAAGCTCTAACCAATGAATGTTTGTGCCACAAGAAATCTGCTAGTCTTTAAGGTGCCACAGCAAGAGAAGAGAGCATTTTCAAAATGGAACACTCAGTCCACCGCCTTGGCTGAGCAGGAAAGTGCTGGCTCCTTTTCCTTGGCCGCTGGAGGGCAGGACCGAAAGCATTTCTTCTTTTTTCTCTGAACAGTTTATTCAGCTACTTGACCCTGTCTGTGACACTTTGTGGTCTATGTGTAAGCAGCAAAAGCTTCAAGCTATCATGCCCCAGATTAATTTGAGGTCCATTTAATAAAGCACGAAGCCTCAGTCTGCAGCATCAGTGGCAATCACATTGCAAAATGCAAAACCTTGCTTTGAAAAGGTGGGTGCAAAATAATCAGTCACTCTGTTTCTGATGTTTTGGGGAGAGTCCCACTGCTTATGCAGTGGTGCAGTTAAGTAATTTTGTACTCTGGACTTAATGGTCTTATGCGCCACCCCCCATGCCACTTTAGAAGGGAATGCATATTACTTTATATCAAAAAGTGGCATGCCAGGCTCACCGCATATGGGAACCCTCCTGCTCATTCTGCCATTGATTTCTGCCCTCAGTCATGCACCTATGTGCTTATGTAGCTATCCACACAAAAGAGAAGGTATCAGCAATATTAGGAAAAACCCAAGTTTTGCAGAAGTACAAAATAACTTTTTGGGGGAAGACCTTAAATGCGGGGAGGGAATACCAAAAACTGTTTAATGAGTATGGAACTGAGGTATGGAAAGTAATGGAGTATCCTATAAGAGGATCAACTAACTGGAACACTAAGCTGGTGCACTTCATCCTTTTTTTGCACACTTGTATATAAATTCTAGTGAAATCCCAAGACAGATGCTGCCTAGGAGGAAACACAGAGTGCTCTGCAGCTTCCACAATGGGACTTGTACAACATGCGGGCCTCAAGGTGTTTTTGTTCACAGGAGGAAGGTTGTTTCAATGGACTCATTGTATGGTGTCCTGATCTCATTAGAACACAGTGGTACCTTGGTTTAAGAACAACTTAGTTTATGAACAACTTGGATTAAGAACGCTGCAAACCCAGAAGTAGGTGTTTTTGTTTGTGAACTTTGCCTTGGAAGCAGAACATGTTCCACCTTCTGTTGAATGTGTTCCTTGTAAATTGAGTCCCCCGCTGCTATGGGAAAGCATGCCTTGGTTTAACAACGGACTTCCGGAATGGATTAAGTTCGTAAACCAAGGTACCACTGTAATACCTATTGGACCTGAAAGAAATTAATGGTTCTTAATTAATTGGACGTTCTTTGGGTATGTCTGTACTAGCTGCTTCTCATCCAGAATACACTTGAACTAGCGGGTGCAGAAGCCCCAACCCATCCAAAGTTCTGTCACAGTTCTGGCTTCCCCCCCACATAGGAATGAATTCCTCCTTAAAAAGGCAACAACTTTTGCAACTGGTTGTTTCCAGAAGGTCGTTCTTTAGCCTTATCCTGATTTGTACATGTTTGTTGCTTCACCTTTTGTGGTCTTCCAGTGATGAGGATGATATGACAACTCATCGGCTAGAATCTTTTTTGAGGTCCCTCCCAATGTTATGATTCCAAGTGCAGTGAATACACTCTCATTTTCCCCTCTATTTGTATCCCATAGCAATAAATGCTTCCCTGAAGCTTTGTTGACTACCAGCAATCACTTTGCACATTGTCAGCATCCTAAACTGATCCCAAACCACCAGGAAGCCAGACACACGTTCCTGAGGGGAAACAAAGACAAGAGGGAGAGAAAAGATCTATTCTAAGCAAATCCTCCCCAAAGAGACAAAAGTTAGAGGTTCCACTGCACTGGTTACTATGAATGAGAAAGCACTAGGGACATTTTCTCAGCAAGCAGCAAATCTGATAATGGTGTTGCTGTTGAAAGCTTGGCAGAGCACATTGGTGGAACTGCTGATTTTTTCCAGCCCCATTTATTAATACCTGTGTCCTTTAAGATAGCAGCCAGCTTCCACAGTACTCAGACAGAACACACATATCCTGGCGGTTTTCTTCCTATGAATTAAGGGCTAAGATCTAAGGCTCAGCATTGGCTGCTGCTGCTACTACTATGATGCCAGATTTTCTCCAAGGTTTTGTAGCACTGACACAAAGGAAGGGAAGCTTTTCATCTATGTGTGGTACACAGAGTTCTCTTCACATGAGGAGAGTTTTGAGAAGAAAGAGTACCATTTTGTATAGCGTTCCCACAATTTGGGTGTCACTGTGGAAGTGCTGATGAGCCGGGACTAGAGGAGAGGGTTGTTTATCCAGCAGAAAAGAATGAACGGCTACAGAAAAATATTGAAAAGGCAGTATCTAATGTCACTTACCTCACAAAGCAATGAATGTATCGGATGTAATAGGGAGAGTATAACAGGACAATAGCTTCTCATTCACACAGCAGATATTTTATCCTCTTAGGGTGGAGGGGCACGATCAGCCCCTTTCCAGCACAGATTGAGCCAGGTGACCTCCCTGAAGTATAGACCCAAATGAGACACAGTCTTTGAAATTTGCTGAATATGAATTCAGCCAGCTAGCCAGCCAGCCAGATGACAGATCTTCTTATTTTTTAGTTTATCCTGGTTGTTAGTCCTGGAAAACCAAGCAGCACATTGAATTCATTTCCACCTAGATTCTATGTAGAGCTTTGTTGTAAAATGTGTCCTGACCCCACAACAAAGTATTATAGTAAAACAGGGATGCAGGTGGTGCTGTGATCTAAACCACTGAGCCTCTTGGGCTTGCAGATGAGAAGGTTGGTGGTTCGAATCCTCACAACAGGGTGAGCTCCCGTTGCTGTGTCCCAGCTCCTGCCAACCTAGCAATTCAAAAGCATGTCAGGGCAAGTAGATAAATAGGTACCACTGTGGTGGGAAGGTAAACGGTGTTTTCGTGCACTCTGCTTTCCGTCACGGTGTTCCGTTGTGCTAGAAGTGGTTTAGTCATGCTGGCCACATGATCTGGAAAGCTGTCTGTGGACAAACGCCAGCTGCCTCGAAAGTGAGATGAGCATGCACCCCATAGTCGCCTTTGACTGGACTTAACCATCCAGGGGTCCTTTAACTTTTCACCTCATTATAGGAAAACTGAGAAAAAGTAAGAGTGTTCAGATTTTCTGCTTGGCCACTCATATGATCCTAGGAACTTGCAAACTTGATAGTGAAGGTTGCTTCCTGCTGTGATAGTCAAAGGTAGACATCTCTTGAAGAGGTGGGCTTTATTTAGCTATTGTGGTTAGCAGCTGTTGAGAAGCCAGTTATTCACAAAGGCTGTGTGAGTGTTTCTTGGTGCAGCATTCGTTACCCACCCAAATGGACATTTGCTGGCAGGGGCCACAGATACATTTCAAAAGCAAAGCATTTAGTTTTCCATTGGGTTCAATACATACTATAGCTCATAAGCTGCTTAGTCCTGGGCAGTGGTGGCAGCACTGAACATAGGCATTGAAACATCTCAGCTATAGCAGGCCTTTGGATTTTTTAAATTATTTTTTTGTCCTCCCAAGTATTTCATTTTAGTAGAGAACAGTTTTCTCTTATTTTACACACATTCTTTGTCCTCAGCTCCAGGCTTCTCGCCAGCTGTCCTTGTTCCTTTCTTTAGCATTTGCTGGCTGGTAAGCACCACCCTAATATATTACTATGTCACCAGTGTGTCTTTAGAAAGGAATGTAACATTTTAGATCATTCCATTTTCAAAATGCAATATTATAGGAATACCATCCTCCAGTTTGCTTTCTTTTTGACTCACTAGTTTCTGAACTTGGCCCAAAACATCCTACTAAGCAGGTGACACCCCCCCCCCACAAAAAATCTGAGGCTTGCCCTTTAGTTTTTTATGCAGGGTGGGAGGAAAGCTCCCATAAGAGGTTTAAAGAGCCTTAGGCAAGTTTTGGCTCCATTTTGGTCTCTTAGCAACCAAGAACTCGCTCTCCAAATTATCTCCAAACATGCATCTCTTAGGTGACACCCAAAGAAATGACTTACTTTAAGAACGTTTTACAAACACTGGCTTTTTGTGTATCCCTCTGGAATGCTGGAACTTCATGAATAAGACGATACACTGTCGGATATTGAATACTGGCACGGAAGAGCATGACTACATTTAGAAAAAGCTACAATACACACATAACGTATTTGTTTGATTTGCCACATTCTCAACCAATATAGATAAACAGAAGAGGCAAAATAGGATTTCAATAAAAACATGCAAGATATGCAAAGGTACTTTAGCAGTTGCTAAACTATCTTTCTTTCTAGCAACACCCAGCTAAATCCCACTGTCCTGCAAGTACTCTGGAGAGAAACCTCCATTATGCGCAGAGTGCCTCTCCCACGCACATTTTACATGCTAGTCTGTTTAACAGTGCCCCAACACCATTTTTACACACTTAAGGAAGAAGAAATTTAGAGCAAGATAAATGGTGGTGCTGGGAGGGGTGTTTAACCCCTGGTGTTTCTTCATTCCAAATCACCGTCTTCCCCAGCAGGTCCTCCCATTGGTTTTCAAATCACGCATTTTAAACAGAGTTGGACCCCAGACATTTTTTTTCTGCCTGAGGCAAAACAGCAAATGACACCCCCCCAGGTCAAGGTCCATGGTATCCAAGGTGGCTCAATTTATTTTGGCACCTAAGGGGGGGGGGGAATAAAAAATAAAAATGAACAAACAGCTATTCTGCCCTTGGCAGCTACAAAAACAACAAACAAACAAACAACAATTTGCTGCCCTTCCATGACACCCAAAAAACCAGCTGCCCAATGTGGCTGCCTCAGAGGATGCATTGTACTGGAAAAATGGAGAGGAAGTGCTTATCCACCTCTGCTACCAAACCAATATCATTTTTCTCCTCCTGACGAATTTTTATTATTATTATTTCAAAAAGCAGTTGCCAAGGCACTTCACATGGGTTAGTCTGTAATGTGTTGCTCGGCCCTGAGTGGCAGCAGTCCCTCAGCATAATGAGAGCACAAATGCTTTCAGGCCTCAGATAATAGTATAGTTCTTGTGCCTCTGGAAGACTTGGGTGCTCAAGTTCTCTTTTAGATCAGTAGGTTAGCCAGAAAAGAGTACATCCATGGAATCTGCAAGTTTATCAGTGCTCCATCATTTTCTTCAAATTCTTGTGAGTGGGTAAATATCTAAGCAACTAGGATCCATCAATTGAGCGTGCCTTTCAGCTGACAATCAAAGGGTTCTGACTTAACTAGTCCTATTAACGGTGTCCTGGGCTGCCAGCACCAGATTGCTGCGGTGTGCTTTGTGTTTTAACCAGATTGCACTGCAGACGACCTTGAGTGTCAACTGAAGGCGGAACGCAGCATGGCTCTGCACCCAACTGCCAGCTAATTGGGAAGGAAATATTTTCAACCTGACACAGACTGTGCCCTGGTAAGTTTATACCTTACAGAAATGAGCTTTTTCTCTTTAGTGAAAGGATCAGACCACATACTGGAAAGGAGACACAAAAGAAACGAAAGTCCCTCATGGGCTGTAATGTTCTATTAGTGGATATTACCATCCTTGCTTTTATCCTCTAGTGTGCCACAAAACCTGAACATGTGTTACGTGCCCTCAGGCATTTGCTGCTGAATTTACTTATGCAGAAGAAGGCAGCACACATAAATATATATATATATATAACACTGTGCAACCAGAGGATCAGTGCTCGCTACCATTTCTGCACATCCCTCCGTGTGCCTTGTCATTATCGTTGCCACAACTGTGAGAGTGGGTGGTGGGTGGGAACTCACACTATCGGAAAGCGCTCAAAAATATTTAATGGATGCAGCTAAATAATTCATCAGAACAAATGAAGTAGTTAATAAGAACAGAATGCAGTTAAAATACAATATCTCAATCTGTATCCAGAGCCAACTTAAATTTAATCAACCCACAATTAATAGGGAGCACTTTTTCCAATATACACAATGCTGTATAGTCAATGCTACCTGCTTTCAGATATCCACTGCTCACAAGTCTTCTAGATCCTTTAGGTTTCCAGCATGCTGAAGGAACCAGGAGGTGCCCTGTGTGGAGAGAGAAAAAATGGTAACTTGTCACATTATGAATTTTTTTCCTTTTTAACCCCCCCCCCCCGGAAACCCTTTCCCTCATGAAGCACACAGACACACTCTGTCCATTCTTACTAAGTGGTTTGTTTATTATGGAGAATCTGTAAAATGGGTAACAGTCCAAACTGTTGATTAAAAAACATGCCCCCACCCCAATCCAAACATCCTTACTTAGAATTTTGTTCTGCTGAAATTGATGGCTCCTACTTCCAAGCAAGTGTGTTTTGGCTATTCCTTTGATTTACATGGTGCTTGGACTGTAGCAGCAACAACAAAATAATTCCATACCTTGACTTAAAAATGAAGGCCATCTGTTTCTCCCCCTTTGATTTAGAGTATCTGTTTTTATATCAAAGCTAAAGCCTTTCTGAGCAGCTTCCTATTTGAAAGCACCAACTACCTGACCTATAAAAGGAGTTTTGTCTGACTGCAGGAATTGGCCCTGAGGTTGTTTACAGTACATGTTCAAGTTTTTCTTTTGAAATATAAATTGGAAAGAGAAGGGTGAAAAAACATATATGACATTATCTTGTTTTCCCTACTTCATTTTCTTCTGTCAAAGGATGTCTTTCCCCTTGTTTTGAGATTGCTGAGATGTTCGGACAGAAGGATTACCCTGCCATTAATAGTGAGCATCTTGGATTTGTAACATTTCACAACACAATCCACAGATCACTTGAGCCTGTGTATTTGGATTATAGCTGATTCAGTTCCACTGAAGCCACTGGCATATTGACCGTTCCCCCATTAAATGGGGGGTGCCCTTTGCGTGGTCGCGCGCAGCCCCTGGGACCCTATGCGGCACCATTAGCACTGGCTTGGCTTTGCCTTCCCCAGGTGGGATACCTGGAGGTCTCCGCCTACCTCAGCCAATTGCCTAATCCCGCCTGGGGAGGTGTTGCCAAGGTGATCAGGCTGGGTAGGGGGAGGGAACACCCTGCCCACACAATAGGGGGAGGATCTTACCTGGGAATTGTCAGCTGGCTCCAGAGCTTCTCCCACCCTACCCACCCTCAGTTAAGACTTCTTTTGGAGGTTAACCTTTTTTCCACAGGTACACGGGTGCTGCTACATCAAGGTTGCTGTTGAAGGGCCAGAAAGGAATTCTCCTGCATTAGTAGGTTTGCCTTTCCCATAGCAAAATGTCACAACTTTGGTGATATCAGGCCTTGGGCAGAATCATTTAGTCTATCTTCCCTAAATGGGGGTGGGCATGTAGCGGTGACCCACACCCCCTTTCTCTTTGCGGGGGCGATACCAGGGTTCCCCTTTAAAGGGGTTGTTTTGAGGGGGGGCTTTGGCCGTACGCCTAGAGGTTGTCACTGCTCTCCCCTGCGACGGGGGCGGGCTCTCTCTGCTTGAACATATGTTCTCCAGAGCCAGCCCCTCCCCCCACACTTTGGATAACCCTGATGTCCCCAGATCCCCAGCGGGGGACTAGGAGCGATAAACACCCAATGCCTGAGCCAAGGTCTACCCACATCTGAAACATAATAAAGTTGTGGTCAATTTTAATCCCATAGCATGCTGTCTTGAATCATTATTCCACACGGGGGCCGCCCAGGGTTTGGGGGACTCTGCCTGTCCACGCAAAGGACTTTTAAACATGGGATAATCTTGTCCCCTAACTGACAGAGGACTGTTCTCTGGTTAAAGGGCTGTGAGGAGACAATCTTCTATTTGAAGGTATCCTCTATTGAAAGAATGTCCAGCCCAAGTGAAAGCAGAGGCCTTGAAATTGTACATCCACAGTAAGCAACTGGGCAAAAAACTGAACAGGCACACAAGTAACCCATTTACAGTCTTCCCTACTATGGTGAGATGCATGTCTGTGAAGTAGTATCTAACTAACTTGCTCTGTCCTGTCCTCTTCACTGTTCTGTTCTCTTTTTTGGCTATGTAGTTTCTCTCTCTCTTTTTGGTGATGGATAAGTGGCCACTCTATGTATATCTGACAGAACACTTTAAAGAACTGCTGCAAGGCTGCTTACAACCTTGGTGTGTGGAGAAAGTCAAAATAAGTTTTTCCATTTCTTTCCATAATACTAGAACCCAAGATCACTGAACAAAGCTGAAGAGTGGGAGATTCAGGACAGATGAAAGGAAATGCATTAAAGTATGGAATTCACTTCCCAACATGTGGTCAAGGCCTCCATCTTATATGGCTTTAAAAGGGGATTGGAAAAAGTCTTGGAGGATAAGGCATTCAATATCTACTAGTAATTGTAGCTGTGCATTGCCTCCTGGATCAGAAGTACCATGCTTCTGAATGCTACTTTGGATCAGGCATGGGAGAGGACTATTATGCTTATGTCCTGTTCTGCGATTCCTATAGGCATCCAACTGGTTACTGTGGAATATAGGATGCTGGATAGGCCTGATCCAGCAGTGTTCTTCTTATATTCTTTTGATAGCCCCATCAAACAGGTCACCATTATTCTTATTTTACCAGTAGAGAACAGAGACAGAGGAAAAAGTGAGTAGCTTAACACTACACCCATAATTCCAGAACAGAAGTGGGATGAGCTCACATCTTCCAGCTTCATCTCCCTACTCATTTTGACCACAATGATGTTCAGGTGTCTGAAGTGATTGACAGAGAACAATGACCAATTGAAAACAATAGGGATTCCAAGTAAATGTGTTTAGGATGGCTATAGACATCAGCTCAATTGTCCATAAATTTAGTTTAACTGGTGTGTTGATCACGGGCCTTCTGTCCACTGGAGAATTTGGGCAATCCTGCTCTAGCTGAAATAACAGCCAAGTGGTTGGGTATGGAGCAACAGCAAGCGAATAAAACATACTCCTCACTAGGAGTTGAAAATCCTACAGTTTTTGCTTCTTGGAATGGCAAGAACAAGGGAGATGTCAAGGATCTGGAAGGCCACAACACAAAGCTGGTGGAAAGCATTTGGATTGATAGGTCACAAGTTAGCAGGCTGTGTACTGTTGCCTTCCGTATCCTTGGCATTCCCCCTTTCATAGTCTTTCAAAGCAGGTATTAAAAACAGTGGGATCATCATGCTCTCAATGGAACGTTCATCTGACTTGATATAAGGCAACTTCCCTACATTCCTCCCTCCAAATCGGCTCTCTCAAGTTGTCCTGAACTGGAAACATCTGGAGTGAATCAGCATCAGAATCCCTTGGTGGTGATGGGATGGCTTTGATTCTGCCTTTCTGAGGTCCAGTGTTTTCTAACAGGTCTTCCTTCCACACTCGTACCAGTTAAAGCTATAATAGCTCAGGACAACCTACATGGCTAATGCTCATATGAAAGAGAGAAGGCCTAGCTATAAATCAAGAAAGGAAATGCAACAAAATGTCACAATATGGTGTGCTCCTATAAGGGTTCCTACCAGTCATGCCTTTTCCCAGAATGCTTCATTCTATTTCCCCTGCCTTTGCTTTTCCATCCTCTTCTCATACTGTCAGGCAGTATTCTGTGCCCACTGAGCATGCTCAGTCCTTATTGAGTTGTTGTGCTGTTCTCTCCACCTCTTAGGGCTCTCCCCGCCCAAATATTTTGTAGTTCTGTAAACCTTGGGGCTCCCCTAAGCCTGCTTATATATCCCTCTATATGTATGGATAGTGTAATTTTGGCTACATGAGGACCAGCACTTGGAGAACAGGTTTTCTATTAGTATAGGATGTATCTTAGAAATGCATTGTGTGTGTATGTGTGTGTCAGAGAGACAGAGAGTGAAGGAGATGCAGTCATGTCTCTGTTTCCTCCCCAAATGTCTTTCCTAATAGCTTTCAAATGTTGGCATCCCTAGGCCATGTACAGATGCAGCTCTGGACATGCCAGTGGCTTCATGGCACTCAAGGAGATAAGACAGTTTAGTTTAACACAACATGAATGATTCCAGCCTCCAGTCCCAATCAAAGAGATTTACAGCTGTTTTAAAAAGACAGTAATGTTGACTTGACTGGTGAAAAAATGCAGGAGGCAGCACTGAATACGAAGACGGGAAATTAATAAGTAAATAAATGCTGGGCTGTGAACATAATGCTTCCCCAGTTAACTCCATTATTGTTATTTTTTGATCATCATTTCTTTTGGGGACATTCACACAGCCTCTTAATTCTAAGGCATTTAAAGCTGCTGCGCTTTTGAAATGAATAGCTTATCCCCCCTTCCCAAAGAAACACCCATCTTGTCTAGTTAAAACAATTAACAGAACAGACAGTGAAAAAGACTGCCTCTGTCACTGTTTATAGCCATTTTAATACATGGTGGCTCAAACTGAAAATCTCCTATAGTCTCACTTTCTCCTGATGGGGCTTCTTTTATTTTTGGTTGCTGTTTCAGTGTGAAAGTGCTGTTCCTGTATTAGCACCTTTCTCCACAGATTGTCCGGGAAAAAGCAATGCTCTGCAAGACCAGACCTTAAAGCATAACTTTTATGGACACAATTCACAGCACAGCTGATTTGTGCTTACTTAGAGGTAAACATCCCTGTGTTCAGTGGGGCTCCTCTCAGGATTGCAGCCTAAAATTCATTTTCCTTGTGAGCTGGTGTATTCCTTTTTCTGCCCTCCCCACCTGATAACCCAAAGAAGGGACATTAAAAACCCAGCCAATGCAATGCAGACGAAGTGACCATCTGCAATCCATAGCAAATAATTATCCGTTGCCTTCCTTGACTGAATTCCATGTGCCAGTGCAGACTGGTAGGAGGTGCACCTTCCGCTGTGAGTTGCTGGTGCATCTGCCTAGGGAGAGGAAGGAGGGGTCTGGGGGAAGCAGATCATGCCGATTCCTTCACTACAAGGCACACAACCTGCTGAGTAGACAGGTGCTGGCTGTGTGGATGTCCATGGGCGATGGAAGCCTGGTTGTCCTAGTAGCTGACATCTATATCTAGATCTATCTGGATTTTTAAACTGATACAACATGAAGAATGTCACTCTTGGTTACTGTACAGCTGTATCTCATGGACATCCTTTAAGCACAATGCCTTGACCACGTCTCCCCTGCTTTCCTCAGCTGCTGTTAATGTGCTATTGTTGTGAAATCTTTTGGACCTCTATTGAGCCTCCAGAGCAAAGACCCCTGGCTACGGTTTGAAACTTTTTCAAATGCTGCATACTTGATTATCAGACTTCTGCACAACAACAAAAAACAAAAGTAAACTAAAACCCAGCAATTCTTCTTGTGGCTGCTGCCTGCAATATTCATTCATACTGAAACAGGGAATATGTTGCTACAATATCAGAGATACTTCTGTCTGCACTACGTGTGTGTGTGTGCGCGCGCGTGTGCGCGCGTGCACACACACACACACACAGTGCTTTTTTCTGGGAGAATATGGGGGTACGCATACCCCTAAACATTTTGTGAATCTAGGTTTGGCCTCATTGAGGGGCAGTATTTCAATATGAGTAGGAAAATGAGAGTACTCCTAAACATTTTTAAAGAAAAAAACCACTGTATATATGTATCAGAACATCGACAACTGGAAGAAGATTTTCACAGAAAGCAAGTATCTTGGCAATGAAATAGAGGTGATCTCCTTTACTCCACTGTAAGCAAAATTTCCCCAGTAAACTATGATCTCTAGCTAATTGTAAAACTTTTTTTTAAAAACAAACAAACTGACAAGGTAAAATTTCTCACAGCAGCACCGATTCCAGCTCACCTCCAACTGTTCTAAACTAGTTGGAGGTAGAACTGAGGAGAGAATTGAGAAGTGTCCAAAATAAAGCAGCAGGTCTCTGGGAACTACCACCCCCAAGTTGTTTAAACCAACGAGGAAGCCTTTATAGGAAACAGGATGTATTACTTGACCTTTCCTGGCCTGTTGTTGTGGTTCCAGTTGCAGTGCCTCCTTCCCCTGCTCTAATTCTGTGGTGAAGTGCGAAAGTACAAACTCAGGCAGACAACAATCTGGAATTAAAATGGCTGAGGCATTGGGTGTATATCCATTCCAGCCTCCTGCTAGAGGGCAGGAACTGCTTCTGGGTTGTGGCCTCCCCAACATCTACTGTGGTGGCCGTACTAAGGCAGCCACTGGAAGCCCTATGGGCCATCAGCCCATGCTGGCTTCTGGACACGGACATCCACCGAGATCCCTTTAATAGGAGTCAGCATGTTAAAACATCAGGTGGTGACCCAATAATTCTGGGCACTCTTACTACTGAGCTAGAAGGAAACCTATTAGAAAATCAAGAAGGGAAGTCTGTCAGGCTGTGATTTCAATGGCAGGTGACACTACTAAGAGGGTTTCCATTCAGTCCCATTGATTTGCATTTCTGGAACCAGAAGGAACTTCTCAGTCTGCAAAAAACTTCTAAGTCTGAAGAAATGGCATAATCATAGTTAGGCAAAGCATTTTGATTTATTTATTTTAAATTAATGGTAACAGCTAAAACAGGAGTCTCTCAGTGGGTACAAGAAATATAACAAACATCTGCTGTAACCACAAAGGAAAGAGCAAGTGGCCTGCTCAAGCCCTGAGATCATCATCTTCGTGACATGATAAAAATGACGCTGTTAAAAATAGTCTACATGGGGGCCTAATGACAATAGCAAAAGGAACAAGGAGATCAGTAAAAGGAGGTTTACTGCTGGCTCCTGCTTTTACTGTTTTCCTCTAATGAGGTACAAATTGAGTAACTAGTGTTATGTGTCATGTCACAATGCATCACAGTCGGGTTGTGTTCTCCTCTCATGTCACCAAGAGTAACAGGAGATGACAGATACAATAAGACACTATCTGTCACTTTTGGATTTTTTATTTATTTATTTCTTGTTGATAAAGTTATAATGTTTACCAAACACAGTAATAGAGTCTCAGCAGCTGGAAAGTGTGTGTGTGTGTGTGTGTGTGTGTGTGTGTGTGTGTGTAATCCTCAGCAACAGAGAGACCGGGAGAAAGGTCAGAAGGTCAAAAGCAATAAGTGTTGCTCAGTCCTCAAGCAAATGAAGCGTCATTGAGTGATGGCAGCAACATGGGAGGTGGGGTTAAATTGCACAGCCTAGATCTGAAGCAGTCTCCACTTAAGAGATCTGCCACTTATTATAGCAGTCTCAGATATAGTCACATTACACACCACAGCCTCTTCTTGGTGAAATCAATAACACATTCTACTGAACGAGATAAAATATGGGTAATTTATTGGCATCATATTTTGGCTCCAATTTAAGTGAAAATTGCACCACAATCCAACACACACTTACTTAAAAGTATATTAAATTGAGAACTAGGTCTAATTCTCACATATTGATGAAAATGTCTTATTAGAAAGTGTCATCCAATTTATAGCCTCTTTCCTGAATCTGAATGCCTAGAAAGTTGTGCTTCAGGAAATGTCTATGTAACCAAATTGTGGAATAATATGCCTGTTATGATAAAATTAAGTCCATAGTATCACCGTTTTTATGTCCAATTTCCAGAAAGTGTAATAACTGGGGGAAAGGAAGGGGGTGGTTAACCCTTTGGCCACTTGCTCACTTTCATATTACAAATTGTCGTCCCGTCCCCCCCGGCAGCATCCTCTACCCACCTGCTCCTGTGGAACTGCAAATATGGAAAAATAGAGGAAAGGAATGATCTGGAGTCGAGAAGTGGCTGGCAGCAAAAGGGTTAAGGAATATTCATTTATTATCTTTATATCCTTCCTAATTTCCCAAAGAAAATCAAGGTAGCTAACAATTCCAACCATTGCAAAAGTATTACAATATGTAGCAACCGCACACCAACCCCAATCATAAGATAAAAATGTTGACATAAGAAACCCATTCCAAATCCACCACAACTAATTCCAAACAGCCATTAGAAAGAAATTATTGGGTTAAACAAGAAAAAGAAACTATTCAACTGAAGGACTTTTCAAACACCTACATTTTTACTTGCTGCCTAAAGTGCTGCAGCAATTGGTTGCCACAGCGTGAGTGCCACTACTGTCAACACTCTACCCCCTGGGCTGGCCCTACCATTAGACAGATTGAGGCAACTGCCTCAAGCACTGATGCTTAGGTGAAGTAGTAGCATCTCCTAAGTAGCATCTCCTGGCCATTCTTCCTGAGTTCTACTCTGTTGTCATACATGCTCTCCTGGCCCCTCTAATATGGCTTGTTGCCTTAGGTGTGGTGGAGGGTGCTATCCCATCATCCATGTTAAACTTCACTACCAGTCAGTCAAGCTTCTGCATATGGAACTGAGAGGGGCAGCCATTTTGTCCTTTACCTCAGGCAGCAAAATGTCTTGGGCTGGGCCTGCCTAGCCCCGATTACTGCAAGCCATGCCTCATGGAATCCTGTCCCTGCTACTTCTTTGACCCTGAGCACCTCTTCAGAAGTTGGTTTTGGTTTTTTTTTTTTGCTTATACAAAGGTCGGTCAGGATAACATTACCCACCACCTGCCCATGTGATGTCTTGTTTGACCCTGACAAGCACACACCATTTATATACAGTTTTCAGCTGGGATATTGAACTGAATAACTCACCGCTGCCTGCAACTTCTCAAATATTCCACATACCCTCTAGATCCTAAAGCTGGAGGCTTCAGAAGGCAAGACACAGAGAGACACATCCATTGGGAGAAAATCCTTGCCTGACCCTGTTGGGTAGCCATAGGCTTCTAGCATGCTACATCAGAGGCATAGAGGGCACAAACCAGAATGTGCCCCAAGACTGGATTTCTTAAAGGACACAATAAAATAGAAATACTCCTAACTTTAACAAGCTAACCCAAGAGGAAGTTTCCAGCTTCAAAAGAATAAGAGAAACACCCCTCAGGCTCGCTCCATTTTGGATACTTTCATTTCAGATAGGAATGCTTCCATCAGTGTGAGTGACCTGTGGTGTTTTTGCCGCAAAGCTCCAGCTAAAACTGGAAACACACATTTTCTTCACAAGCGAAGGAGGAGAAAACACAAACAGTATACTTCTTTTCCTTTGGGGAATAATGGATGATATAGCCCTTTAAAGAGGGAGAGAGTAAACAGCAGAAACTCTACTAAGGGCTGGAGAGTTGGTGAGTAAAGGCACAGGCTTTAGAAAAAGGTAGGGTGTAATTTATACCACCTCAGGAATTGCTCTGGGAGGCATCTTGCCTCAAAGGCAACTTCTGCTCAGCCATCTCCCTGCTTATGGGTGTGGAAGGTTTAGTAATTGCCAGCAGTAAATTACTAACATCCCCCAGTGATGCTGGCTCAGCTCATTTGGCCCATTCCTTGCTTCTTCACACATGCCTGCTTCAGGGAGGCAATAAAGAGGCAGCTGACAGCATTGGTTCCTAAGAGCCAGATCTCAACATCTATATATTCCAAATAGGGTTGTACAAGCGAGGTGCTAAAAGAAATTACTGGGGGTGGAAAGGCAATTTGTGCCTCTTCTTCACCCCCTCACTACTTCCTCCCTGCTTCCTCCTCCTCCTCCTATCTCACTGCATCCCCTATATCCTCCACAGCTAGGGATGGGAGAATAATTCATTTCAGTTTGCATTCAAAGGTGAATCTCCTGGCTTTTCACTTTCTAAAACAATTTGAGAACAAATATGTTCAAAATTCCCTTATCCAAAATTTGTGTTGTTTGATTCTGATGTGTGCATCAGTTTAAAATGCATTCAAACATGTGTTTATTAGTAGAAATTTGCACTAAAATGCTGATGAATTTTCGTGATTATTTTTTTAAAAAATAAAAAACCGGGACAAACTGCTGCAGAATGGTAGATAACTGAATTTAAGATTGGAAAGAAGAGAAATTGAGAGACCCCAAATTGCCAGATCTTACCAATCCCTATTTGCACCTCACGAACTCACTCCCTTTCTTCACTTGTCTCCTGACATTGATCTGGCAGAAACAAAGTGCCCAGCTGCTGAAACATGCTGCCAGGATTCCTGTATCTTCAGACAACCCTGCTGACATCTTTCAAGAGCCTATTGCAGGGCTAGAGAACCTTAGCTCTCCAGATGTGCAATTGTGCAAATGTTTATTTTATAGTAAATAGTAGCCATGCAGTCCTTTGATCCAAGTTGGGACCACAAGGGCAAGAGGGCAATCTTTAACTCTGTACCCTGCCAGCACTCCAGTGCCAAGCAAGATCACACACCCACTGCCTGCAGTTTGTATCAGAAGGAAAGCTCCTACCTGCACAAATGGGAGTTTTCTTTCCCATGCAAACATCAGCTGCAGAGGCTCCCAATCTCATGGAAAGGACAAAAGCTTCAAGAAGCCCTCTTCTCCCTCCTGCAGTCCCAGTCTGGTTTGGGACAAGGTCTGCTATTTACTTTATACATTTTTTAAAAAACAAACAAGCATGCATGCCATTAAGAATTGCATGAATAACCGCATGTCTAGTTTGGCCCCAAATCTGTGGCAAGTGAAGATCTCATCATTAAAAATGTCACAGAGCCCAGGAACCACTCAGCAAAGTTCCTCAAAATAGGAGTGGAAGTGTTGCCTTGCCCACATCTGTGAATTTAGTCCTGGTGCCCATTTTAATAGGCCTCTAATATACAACCCAGTTGTGAGGAAATGGAATCGTTTTTCAATAGCAACTAATAAATGCAATATCGTATAAGTAACAGTTAACACTTTTTATTTCACCAGCCTTATTACACAAAGGGAAACTCGGGCAGCAATGTGCCAGATGCGCCCCCCACCCCTGAAGTCCTGTTTCCCTATTCATATCAGTTTTCTATGGTTTACTGACAAAGCATTATTCCAGGCACAGAGTTCCATCTCCAAATCATATCCATTGCAGCTGCACCTGCACTCTTTTCTCTTGAGCATCTGGCTGTGAATAATAAAGTTGATCACCGAGTCCTCCCACTCAGTTATTGGCATCTCACTTTGCTGGGGTATTGCTGCAATACATCTTTAGAACAGATCCATGCTCTGAGACTTGTTAGAGTAATACACGCTGCCTGCTTTATAAGGAATTCGAATACACATGTGAGCCAGAGAGACGGGGTGGGGGAAACGGCAAACTTGATGCATGGCAAACCCACACATAGCTCTTTTTCACTCAAGCACAAATATGGAAACAGATTTTGTTTAAATGCTGTGTGGAAGTTGTTCCAGCATCAGGAGAATATCTCTTAACATTATTTTTGCATGAATCTGTAACAAGTGTGAAATCTTAACAGCATATTTATTCTTTCCCTCTGTGCGCCTGTTTTCTGTGCTGTTTCTCTGTTCTGTTATTGAAAGTGGATAAAGAAATGCATTTCCTTTTCTGTCCCATGATGTACGGTGCTTCCACAATCAGTTTGGCCAAAGATTATTACTGGGTGGGCAGGGGAGAGGAATGTATGAATGCTCCGTATGTAATTCTATCACATAGCCTTTGGTTGCTATCCAGATAATGTGTTCCATCAGGGGGAGGATTTTCACTTCCTCAGTGAAACTCTGCCCCCTGGGACCCCTACATCTGTTTTAGGGGTTCCCCCAACCCTTTGGAGTAGATTTGGAGAGGGTATGGAATGCACATGGGGAGAGGAGTGGGGCAGAAGCTCCGCTGTGCACAAGAAAATTCTTGAGCTGATGGAACATGTTAGTTGGATACAATCCTTTAAGCCAATTATTTAAAGTATTACTTCTATCAAGCCAGAATCACAACTGTTATGTATTGAAGTTCTCACCCTGGCCACCAGGAGTATTGTGTATGTAGTTTTCACTCAGGTCCACGTCAGTTATTTTAGGCGGGAAACCCTGGGTTGTTGTTGCTACAATGTTGACTGCCGGCTGCCTATAAAAGCAGGCCGGCTGAGCTGTTTGCTGTTTAGTTCTGTTCCAGCTTACAAATAAAGAGCTGCTTGGAAGAATCGCTGTGTCGTCTGCTATGTCTACCCACATTACTTGAATGACTTATTTGGGTTGTAGGAACTTGATTGATTTCCCTCAAAATCAATTATTCAAAGATTCACACAAGTTTTATCTAAACATAGCCAAACCAGATAGAGAATTTAGTACAGATGCATTACTCTATTGCATGTGTAATTTTTTTAAAAAAATTGCTGTTACAGTATTTCTGTTTCACCATCACTTAGTTTGATTGTCCATCAGCCTCCTTCCCACAACAGGTACAGAAATGGGCACTGTTAGTATAGCAGCTTAAGCTGGGCAAATATACTTTTGGCTATAGCTGCCACGTTAGAATCCAGGATCAAAACTGGGTTCTATAGAATGACCAGATTGTGAACATGATCTTACTTGACTTTCCTAGGCTGAGATGGAAAAGGAGAGAGAGATCTGAGTGTCATTGGCATACAGATAACATCAAACTCCAATCTTCTGAGCACTTTCATGTAGATGCAAAACTCTATATGTTACATTCCCTTCAGTGGGAGTTATTTATATAAAAGATTTGAATGAAGGCAACATTTGGCATTTTTCAAAATGGCGGGTATGATCATTGATCATAATCAAAGGGGTGTGTGTGTGTGTGTGTGTATGTATGTATGTATGTGTGTTACAACAGAGAAGGGAAAAACCCACATTGTCAGCAGACATTAATGATTGAAATATACCACCCGTCCTCAGTTTGGTGTATGACCTGCCTGTATGAATTGTACAACTGCACTGTTTTTTTAGTTTTAGTTTTTTAAAAAAATAGTTGTTTTTAATTATTGTAATTAACCACCGGGTGATAACATCACTAGATTGCATTGAATTCAACACTGCCAGTTACGGCATTACATTTTATATAAACCCCAAAATAATGACTTCAGAGACTCTACAGCCTTTAATGAGCAGGTTCTGGAAGAAAATTTGATGAAGGGAAGGGAGACATTTTGAGAATCTGTAAGATGGGGGCAAATAAGTCAGTTTAAGTCATTCAGTAGGAGAGGGAGCTCAGAGACAGGCTGGGTGATGATGATTGTTGCAATGTTTGTGAGGAAGGAAGGGTTAATATTTTCCACCTGTGAAACTTTGAGAAAAGCTTACTTTAAAGTGATGTCTAAATGGTACCTTACCCCTTGGCGACTGAGAAAAATCACAGGTCTTAGCTGTGGTTGCTGCTGGCAAAACTATGTCTTGAAAGACACCTATTTGCATATGTGGCTGAACTGCCCCAAAGTCATAACATACTGGTGTGAAATTCTAAGTATGGTCACAAGACTGGCTGGCTATAAATTACCCTTGAATGCTTCACATATTCAGCCTTGCCTCAGCTGATGAGGAATCAAAATGGTTTCTACCAAGGGAGGTCCCACTTCACCAGACTTTGGGAATTCTTGAGAGATTGTCAACTGTATGTAGAGAGGAATGATCCAGTACATATTATATACTTTTGAAAATATCCCTCACCCATTGCTGTTGAGTAAACTTAGCAATCATGGAACAAGATGACTGTGGTCTTGCAGACTGGTAAAAAAATTGGAAGCAGTGGATACCAGTAAATGGGCAGTTCACCCAATGGAGGAAGTAAGCAGCAGGGTCTGTCAAAGACACACACTGAGACAAGTGCTATTTGATATATTCATAAATCTGGAGTTAAGTGACTAGTGAAGTGGCCAAGTTATTAAATATGCTACCCAATTATGTAGCATGGTGAAAAGTCAAATGGACTATAAAGAACTCCAATAGGATACCCCACCCCCACCCCAAGATCCCAACTGTATAGCAAAATGGCACACAAAGCCCAATCTAAGTAACAGTAATGATTAATTTAGGGGAGAAAGACATATAAACAGATAGGATCTGAGATGATGTGGATTAACCTACAAAGAGAGCTTGGGATCATGGTGGGAGAGCTCAAGGAAACATCAAGTCAGCAGTGTGGTAGGGGTTTATAAAGGCAAGTTCAGTGCAAGCAATTATTAGGAAAGTGGTCGAAAATAAAATAGCCAGTATCTCAATGCACATATCATATAAACTTATGGAATGTCTATATTTGGAATGCTGTTTACAGTTCTAGTTGCCCCAACTAAAAATGGATAGAGATGCCAAAAGGGTTAGCCAAATTGATTAAAGGGCTGGGACATCTATATGAGGAAAGCATTAGGGACCTTTTTGTTTAGGAAAAATATGACTGGGGTTTAGAAAATTATGCATGGTGTGGTTAGAAGGTGATTCAGAGCATTGGAACTCATTGAGATCGTTGGGAATAGGCTCAGGATGGAGAAAAGAATGCACTTTCCCACACAATGCACCATTAATATATAGAATTTGCCACCACCCAATATGGTGATGCCCATTAATCTAGATAGCTTTAAAGGGGGGAAGGCAAATTCATGGAGGATCAATAGCTATTAGGCATGATAGATAAATGAAGCCTTCAGGTTCAAACGCATGGTGCCTCTGAATGGAAGCTTCTGTAGAACTTCACAGAGATGCAGAGTCCTTCGGTTGTGAAGCAGCAGCTTACTTTGGACTCCTTGTTTGCGGCACTGAATGAATGGATTGTATGCTAATGGGGAAGAGGATATGGTCCACTGGATGAAACACTGTCTGAATGAAATTCACAGACAGATTTTCAAATGAACTCTATATATTTGTTCTAAGTCTACTTGCACCATCTGGCTACGGTGGTACTAGAGACTTTTACTTCCCTCCCCCTTCGGAATCGCCTTCTCTGTATCTCCCTGCCTCATTGACTTTCCACTTCTTTTCAAATCTCATCAGAAAATGCATCTTTTCTCCCTTGCCTATAGCTCTTAATTTCCCCCTCTTTCTGCTATTATTTAACACTGTTAACAGTTGTATTTTGTTGTATGTTGTAAATAATGAAGCATAAAACCTTCCATAAAGAATGAGCCACAAACTGTTAGGTTCAGGGATGCCCACATTTTTAAAGAAATAAGCAGGGATATTTTTTGGTGGTTTTTGTTCCAATCTTGTCTAGGGGGAAATATATAAAGTTACCAGTTTCTTTTGCACGATTGGGCAACTCCTCGCAGCCTGCATAAAGCATGGGGATGTAGCATTGCGACCCTGCACCTAAACATAGTGTTGCCACTTGTCTGAAGCCACTTGAGAATCTGAAGGGGCAAATGAAGGGGCAAATCATATGTACATATGAAGAGCTTTATACTGAGTTAGGCTGCTGGTCCACGTAGCCTAGAATGGTCTCTACCTGTGACTTTCATCTCTGCCCCTCAGAAGAGTCTTCTTCAGCCCTGCTGGCCAAGATCCTTCAATGGGTAGTGCTAGTAGAGACTGAATCAGAGACCTTCCACTTGCAAAATCATAGAATTGTAGAGTTGGAAAAGATCCCGAGGATCATCTAGTCCAACCCTCTGCAATGCAGGAATATGCAGCTGTCTGCTCTACCAATGAGCTATGGGCTTTCCTATGTAGACTTAAATATATGGGTATAAACAGAGACACCTCACAATATTTCTGTAGTACAATTTATGTATATGATCAATATGCTTGTAAAGGTAAAGGTACCCCTGCCCATACGGGCCAGTCTTGACAGACTCTAGGGTTGTGCGCCCATCTCACTCTAGAGGCCGGGGGCCAGCGCTGTCCGGAGACACTTCCGGGTCACGTGGCCAGCGTGACAAGCTGCATCTGGCGAGCCAGCGCAGCACACAGAAACGCCGTTTACCTTCCCGCTAGTAAGCGGTCCCTATTTATCTACTTGCACCCGGGGGTGCTTTCGAACTGCTAGGTTGGCAGGCGCTGGGACCGAACAACGGGAGCGCACCCCGCCGCGGGGATTCGAACCGCCGACCTTTCGATCAGCAAGCCCTAGGCGCTGAGGCTTTTACCCACAGCGCCACCCGCCACCCGCTATGCTTGTACCACATAGCAACATAACATTTAACTGCTTAACATTTATACAGGGGCAGCACCATGTCAAACCCTGTGCAAGTACACAGAAGTGAGGTTGGGCATGTCCAGGCAAGAATGATTGTGACACCACTACCTCAACATGGAAAGAAATGATGCTGAACCGGCCAGGATGAAACAATGACTAGTTATGGATCATGAGGTGCCTGTGATCTATTGTAGATAAACAAGTCAAGGAATGAGAGAAGTCTAGAATTTGCAAAGTGTTGTAAAAATGGCTCAGGGTAGAGTCAGTCCAAGAGCAGGCCTTTAGAGGACATTGATAGGTATTCCTCATTACTTACCAATTATGGATTGGATCCAGGCTAAGGCTAAGGCCAATACTTTGGACACCTCACGAGAAGAGAAGACTTCCTGGAAAAGACCCTGATGTTGGGAAAGATGGAGGGCACAAGGAGAAGGGGACAACAGAGGATGAGATGGTTGGACAGTTGACCAAATTGTGGGAGGCAGTGGAAGACAGGAGTGCCTGGGGTGCTCTGATCCATGCAGTCACGAAGAGACAGACACGACTAAATGACTAAACAACAACAACAAGGCTAAGGCTGCAGTTCTTTGCACACTAACCTTGGAAGTAGGTTGCTCTGAGTGCAATGAGACTTACTTCCAAGTAGACACATGTAGGATTGTACTCTTAGCCACACTTAAGTCCCACTGAAGTCAATGGGAAATGTTAATCATCACTAACTCAAGAAGTTCCTCTGATGGAGGGAGAAATGATTAGGTGTGGGTGTCTCACCACTAGGGAAAATCTACCACAGCAGAGGCCCCTGCCGCAGCCACCAGAAGGAAGTGGTTGAGAAGCGACCTGGAGGATGCTGAAGTGGGGAATTACAGCAGTGGGTGCATGAATCTACTGGATCCCAATCTGATCTGCTGTAGCAGCCTGAAGGTGATACAGCGAAGAAGAAGACCACCATCTACCCTTGTCAGCAGGTACTACCTGGCCCCTCTTAGGACTGCTCTGCCTGTCTGGATCCAACCATATGTTTTACTGCCTGGGTGTTGTGTATGAAGCTGAAAAGATTCACACTCCAAACCTGAAGATCATCTGAGGTCAGTGAAGGTGAATGGCTTAAATTAGCCGAGCTCGCAAAGTGGGATGTTTTGGTAATTTACTGCTCTTGCAGACAAAGTGATAACGCCAAGTGATAGTATCACAGATCAGGAGAGAGCGAGCAGGAGGGAAGATGCCTCTCAGGCAGAATACCTCTTGGTTGCATAGCTTGCATACCACCCGCTTTGCTCAGAGCTGTGTCTACCGACGCAAACCAGCCCTTGGGCACCTGCCTGCTGTTCTGTATACAAATACAATCAAGATTCTGATGTCAACAGAAAAACAAAGACCATTGATTTTGGAACTGGTAACAGTGGCCAGACCAGCTCTTGCAGTCCAATACTCTACATGTTTACTAAAAAGTCATCTCACTATGCTCAATGGGGTTACTTCCCAATAGGTGTGCAGAGGGGTGTGACCTCAGTCACTTCAATGCATTACAGGACACCCACATATTACACTTGTTATTCCATCTTGAAGGTCTAACCCCAAAGGCCGCTGTGTGCATGGGGAGGGCCCCAGTTGATTTTGGTAGCAATGAAAAGGCTTAGGATTTTTTTTTTTAAAAAAACCAGAATAAAGTCAACAGCGGGATTTCAATGGCAGAATTGATGTCTGGGGGGATTTCTGAAAGGCAGTCTTTTGTTCTTCAAGAATTTTGGGGTTTTTCTAAAAAAGTCAACAACTTTCAGGGTGTCCTGGTTTTTTACTTCTTGAAATATGGCAACCCTACCAAATCTCTATTTTGATGAAAACCACAAGGGCCAGGGGTCATTTGGCAACACATCCTTACAGTCCTCTGTTCCCTTTTGGCTTCCAAATTACCTCATATTTCCACCCTGTTCTCTAATAATACCACCTATTATTCTGGCAAGGCTCCTGTGTGTTTAAGAGCTGGATGATAGGCAGAACTTGCCTTGCACTGGTACACCAGAACTTCTGATTAGTCGGGTGAGGGCAACAAGGTTTATTTTGCTCATGTGGCATTGTGACAAGACAACGATTGCACTGCACACTCAGGTTCTAAGCTCTGAGTCAGAACAGTTTAATGTATGAAGCAACGTTTGATTTCTCAGTTACAATATGAGTAGAGTACAGAGTTTCAGTGGAGCAGTCTGAGCTTGTCCGAGTACTAATAAAGTGTACAACTTCAGCTGAAGAGGTACGGAAAGGAACATTAAATGAGCTCTTCCTCCTCCTGCTGGTCAGAGAGGTGAACTGTTGTTTGTCACCTTAAAATCAATTGTTTCCTTTTATTTTTAGTATCTTATCTCGGTACAATATGCATTTTACTGTTTGTGCTTGCTGTATGTGTAGTGGTAGTGGAATGTTAAATATTTCTTCAAAAACTTTAAAAGAGCACAAAGCTCTAAGAAAGACTGTAATAGCTAACATGAGTTTACCTGGCATAATACACTATATACTAATATAACAAACCACTTCAGAGTGTTCTTGTGTTCACGTCTTGCTTGCAAGATTCCCACTGGCATCTAGTTGTTCATTGTGAGAAGAGAATGTTGGACTAGATGGACTTATGGTCTGATCCAGCACAATTAAAATAATGCAAGTCTACAGCATTCCAAGACCTGATATCTGATGTAACAAAAGGAAAACGTGTGTTCCTTAATCCAGACAATTCCGTATGAAATGCAACAGTTCAAAGATTCTGTTCTCTTCGTTGTACATTTTTAAAGGCAATAAAATTTCCAAACTAATTTCTGCCAAATGTAAGCTTCAAAGATCTTACATGTGATTTGCATGATAGAAAGCAGCACACATGGTGCAGATACGGTGAGGTTATGCATTTGAATGTACAGTGGTACCTCTAGTTATGAACTTAACTCGTTGCAGAGGTCCGTTCTTAACCTGAAACTGTTCTTAAGTAGAGGCATGCTTTTGCTAATGGGGCCTCTTGCTGCCGCTGCGCTGCCGGCACACAATTTCCGTTCTCATCCTGGGGCAAAGTTCTCAACTCGAGGTAACTCTTCCAGGTTAGCGGAGTTTGTAACCTGAAGCGTTTGTAACTTGAGGTGCCACTGTACTTGCTGAGTGATTTGTGTTTCCCAAACCTCAGTGCTGTTCTATAGAACATGTCTGTAAAACTCAGCTGCAT
This sequence comes from Podarcis muralis, assembly GCF_964188315.1. Taxonomy (NCBI): domain Eukaryota; kingdom Metazoa; phylum Chordata; class Lepidosauria; order Squamata; family Lacertidae; genus Podarcis; species Podarcis muralis. The sequence continues at coordinate 43,953,194 of NC_135662.1, read as the reverse complement.
GGAAGGAAAATGTCTCATGGCTACAATTAACACTTAAAGCTCAGATTTTCAAAATAAAGTTTTCAAATTCATTTGCAGGCATCTCTGTTTTGACATGTTGTGGTTCTGTATGTAACATGGACAAAGGAACTAATAGCAAAAATCCCCAACTGATTAACACAAATACACACAACATACAGTTTAAACAAACTTGTGTTCCTTATGGAGACCAAATTGAGTGTCATCTTTTCAAACAGTGCCTTAACAAAACAGCATTCACACATGGATTTTGGTCATCCGCTCCTGACCAGACAGGTATTTGGACTGATGACAAAGAGCAAACATCACCCATCTTCCATTGCCAGCCCCCTGAGCCATCTTCACACCCATTCTCAAAGAAATCAATATGTAATTTCCCTTGAGTATCTTAAAGGTCACAGAAATATTTATTGATGTTAGTGATATCTTTACCCTGATCTTACTTGAGCTATTCTGGGGTCAAGAGTGGAATTGGATGCCTCAAATTCATAGTCACAGCAGGGTTAAAATAAGCAAAGCAAGGAGCACGGATATGTGCTTTCCATGTTTAGTCTAAATGAAGGAGAGAAACCCTGAGGGAGGTCACATTGACTCAGTCACAGAATCAGTGACATGGTCACACAACACAACACAAAACAAAAACAGGGCTGATATTACTCTGGGAAAATATGTGATGAGCAGGTCACTATGGAAGACTCAACCCTCTTGCAGCTCAAGAGTTTGCTCATTATAAGGGTAGGCACTCATGTTTGATTGTTCTGGAATTGGGAAGCCATTTTGTGGGAGCAGTTTTGCATTATTGTTGTTGGCATATGATTATGCTTTGTTTGTTTTAACTAATAGATAACTGTCTGTATTAGAGACTTTCAGGTCCACAAGGATGGACTACAAGTATTCAGAAATATCACACAAGATGGAACTATACAGAGCATCTGTCTTCAAACTCTGTCACTTTGTATTTACCCATAAATACTTTAGTTTTGGGTAGTTCATGTATTTCCATGGCTCCACATTACTCCAACACCTTCATCATTGACCCGGAACAATGCTTGCCCAGTTCCTGACCCCAAAACCCCTTTTTCCCCCTTCTGTCGAAGACACACTGATAACATCTCTGTCATCTGTACTCAGACAGAAATGCTTGTGTAGTTCCACCAAGACTGCAGGAACATTCATCCCACCATCAACCTCAGCCTAGACCAGCCCACACAAAAAGTTCATTTTCTTGATGCTACTGTGCAACTCTGCAATGGACATTTAAACATCACCTTATATAGTAAACTCACTGACTTCTACACATATTTACATTCTTTCAGCTTCCACAAAGAACACAACACAAAAACCACTGTCTGTCTACAGCTGAGCCTTACAATACAACCACCTCTGTCAAGACAGAGACTCAAAAACAAACAAACAAAATACATCTGACATTCCTCTGACAACAATATGAACCCAACAAACTAAAAAAAAAACAAAAACGCAGACCAACAAGGCCACCTATAATCCACAACCTATCCTGGACAATGGTGCTTCCTTCTCACAGAGCTTGGGTGGCATGCCTGTGCTTACCTAAAACAGCCCCCGACTAAAACAGCAACAACACACCAGTATATGGTCACAGAGATCAGTTCTGTGGCAGATCCAGATGCCAACTCTGTCTCCATGTTTACTTGTATGTAACACTTTTATAGGACCTAATGATGTCATATGCAACATCAGGGGTTCATTCCCCTGGTCATCTTCCAATATGATTCATACCATAATCTACCAATAATCCCCTTCTGCATTCTACATAGGACAAGCAGGCCAGTCTCTGTGCAAAAAGAGTAAATACACATACTTTTGTTGTCAGAAATTGCAAAAAGGGAAATCCAGCCTCTTAGGGCACTTTTCAAGCAACCTTAACATGGACATAAGGGAACAAGGAAACTTCAAAGGAAGACTGCAATTTGAAACGTCTGAATTACAATTCATCAGGTGGTTCAGTGCAATCACTTGTGGACTGAATCAGAATAATGGATTTTTATATCAACAGTACATGCGTTAATTGGTTTACCAATACCAGGATGTCTGTGTTATCAAACACATGTATTTTAGTGACTGGTCACTAAATCTATAGATTTCTGCTTTTCCTTTCCTTCTAATTTCATTGTTTACATGCATATCCCCTCTACAGCACAAGTGCCAGCAACTCATGAAAACTTTTCATGCATCTGATCATGAAAGCTTATGCCATAATAAATTTATTAGTCTTTAAGGGGCTACAAGGTTCTTGGTTTTTTCCCTGGCAGTGCTTCACTTGTGTCTAGTTATGGTAGCTGCATAAGAGTTTTATTTATTTACCTTATTTATAGTCTACCCTTCACCACATGGCCCCAGGATAGAGATTAAATCACATAAAAATCATAAAATGGACAACAAACACTATAAAATATCACAATAATAAAACACACAATCCACCATACTCAAGTTACTTCAGAGGTTGTTGACTCCAACTGTTGCAGTAGCTTACAAGTCATGAAGCAGACTTAGAGAAAACTAAATATTCTTTCCATGGCATTCCCAAGTCCTCCTCTGGCGCACCTGTGAGGAGATGGGAAGCTTCTTCCTCCATTTTAGATTAAGTTGTGTCTAATCTTAAATGGATGTGAATCTCCCAAACTCTTCCTCATGGCTGCTTTGGAGGAGGCAAGAATACATGAGCCCAAAGCCTTGTAAACCATGGGCCAGAACAATGGTTTAGCATTATATGTGATTGCAGCCATGCCAAGAGCAGGCTTTTCAGCTGCTCTATTTTTCTTTCATAGTAATGTAACCTACTCAGCACAGATAGGTAATAAATATCTCCTGCCTCATGGTGAAGAGTTTAAGGACTGAGTGATCAACATAATATTTAAATCTGGCATTCAGAAGTGCCATTTTAAGCAAGACACACTTGATGGATTAAGACAGTAACCCAAAGGAACACTGGTTAGTGTTGTGTTCCCATCTTTGGCGCTGATGCTTCTTCCCCACAGACAAATGCAAACCCTGCTAGAACTCAGCATGTTCACATTCAAAATACCTGCCTAATTATATTTTATAACTGTACAGGTTTTCCCCTATGTGGCAACTGACAGTTAGCTCCATTCACTCAGAGGAGGGAACTGCAGCCAGATGGTTTAAGTAACTTACCACGCTTTCATTTATTGTTCCTTCAGCTGGTTAAACTTTGATTAGCAAAGACCTAAACTGGAGACTGCAATACTTCACTATGTATTACATCACTAATGTTCAATACTTCACCATGTCTGGTCAAATGCTGAAGAGATGGTATTATGTGTGTGTAATGCACATTCCAAATTATAATAAAAAGCACTTTAATATAATCTTAATTTTAAGAAACTATCTCATTGAGTATCCTGAAAATACACTTCTTTGGGCTGAAGCCTATATATGCCATCAATGCTAAATTCTAAAACATTTAATAAAAGATGAGTATTTCCCACCCCCCTGACTATGGCCTTCGTGGTATCCTTTATGTGCACATTTTGTGGGATAAAAGTTGCTAGTGGAATACTAGTTGCTAGCCTTATACATGAAGTTACTCACATGGATATTCGCTCAGATGCAGAAGTCTTCTGACGCTTTCTGCTTGTGTGGTGGCACCTCAGTAAAACCACTTCTTAGTGTTGTGGCAGAGTTTTCCCCCCAGAGGCAGAGGACAAGAACAGAAGTCATAGTCAAATTCCTCAGTCAAGAACTTCTTTATTGCTTGACTGGTTGCACAAGCATTTCTGTTCCTAATATATACAAACTACAGTGGTACCTCTGGTTAAGAACTTAATTCGTTCCGGAGGTCTGTTCTTAACCTGAAACTGTTCTTACCCTGAGGTACCACTTTAGCTAATGGGGCTCCCTGCTGCTGGCATGTAATTTCTGTTCTCATCCTGAAGCAAAGTTCTTAACCCAAGGTACTACTTCTGGGTTAGTGGAGTCTGTAACCTGATGCGTTTGTAACCCGAGGTACCACTTTATTTACATTACATCTGTATCTCTGCAGCATGGTATAAACTCAGAAAGAGAGAGAGAGCCTTCCTCATGCAGAAATTGCAGCCTGCAACTTCCTCCCTTTATTTGCCCCTCCAGCTGACACCAATCAAGCCTGGAGTGCCACTCCCAAACACTAAAGAAAATTCTGGAACCCTCTTTAAAACTTAAAGGAACTTTTATCTGTTTCTTAAAGAATGTTTCCCCAACATCTTCTCTATCATTGTTGAAGCTAAGTTTCCTTTTCAGACCTTTGTGCTCCCCCTCCCATGTCAGAGCAGATCACCAGCCCCACTCCTGCTAGTGGCCTAATGCACAAGGGATAGGGAAACCTAGATGTTAATTGCAAACCTGAAACTAATGTCACAGGTCTGGATTTTATTTTATTTTTGTTTGACTGTTTGACTGCAAAGCAATTCTAATCTGCTTGACATTTTAAAATCTCAATGTGCTGAAGAAAAATGACACGAAACCATAGAACAGTATAATGAAAACAGGGATACAACATAAAATCAGTAAAGCAGTATTATGAAAACAGGAATTCAGAAATAACAGGGTCAGGGAAACCTAACAACAACAACAAGTCTTCACATGCAACTAACAGGTTATGTTTCATGCATGAAAGAGGGATATGCAGCCCACAGCATGGGGACAGTGGCAGAGAATGCCCATGATCAGGTCAACACCCGCTGGTATTCTGTAGGGTGCAGTGCCACAAGTAAAATTTCCCTATTTAAAATTAAAATAGCTGCCAAAGGGGACCTAATCATGAATGGGCCCATGGCATGCAATGAGAGTGAGATTAACTCTTTCTCTACATGCCACAATACCAGTTACAATTGCTCCCCCCCCCCCATGTGCTGTTCACTCTAGGAAGAAACCTTGCACTGGAACTGCTAAAAGTTCCCCTCCACAGGAGAATGGCAGCTTCAAGATGGAGAGAGATTTTAGGAAAACCACAACATAATGGTAGGGTTGCTATGTTTTAAAAAGTGAAAATCCAAACACAAAACTTGTTAAGCTTTTTTGGGCAAAGGTTTTTTTTTTTTTTTTTTTTTTTTTGTTTGCAAAACCACCCCCCAAAAATGGATTTTAAGGAAATTTGTCAAATATTCAACACTTCCAACATGGGTGGCAATGACTGGGGGTTTCTGAAAATTCCACTCGGATGCTATTTCTGACATACAAATCACAAATATGTCCAGGAAAGCCCTACATAATGGGAAAAGGTAAAACCTCCACATGGTGCAATTCCAATCCTAACCCTGATTCACTGTTGTTATTTAAATCATTTTAAAAGATATGCGAAATGTAACCAGACATGTGATTTGAATCCCAGGAACAACATTCTAAATCTCAGAAATCTAACCACATTTCACATTCTTGGCATTCAGTTATCATGATTCTCACCCTTACAGTTATTTGGCTTGGCTATAGGAGGTCCAGATTCTATCATACCCATGTTCAGTTGTAATCTTTATTGGTTGGCTTGGGCAGAACATAATTTCTCAGTGTCGCTGGGTGGCTGTGAGACTAAATGAGACCATCTTAAAGGGTCGGGGGAATGCATTATAGCAATTATTTGTTATTGATTGGTTTCTGCAGCTGTTTTAGATGCAGTTCTCCTTTCACAATCTGCACTACAGAGTAAAAACACACATCAAAATCTCCCAGCTGACGTTGCTAATAAGTGCATCGGAGAAGCTATTATTTTTTATGCTCTCTCTATCTAGTGGCGATCAGCTTCTCTTGACCTACTTTTCAAATCTCCTGTTGGAATGTTCCGAAATATTGACATGCACATCCTCGCTCACCCCTTCACATTTTACTAAAGGCCCACATTTCACATTACAACAGCAGGTTCTGCCACGCCTGGCTCTTTTTTTAAAATAAATAAATAAATCTGAGCAACACTTGATTTGCAGATGTCGCACCTCTTCTGATTCTTCCAGCATCATCTTAGACAAACTGTTCTTCATTGGACAGCAGTAAGCCATCTTTTCATTTTGCAGAAAGCTCCTGAAAACAATCTGACTGTGAGAAAAGCCACCATTTCCTGCCAGCTAGAAGAGCCCTCTTTCTAGTAATTGCAGAAGCCATTAAGGAAAGGGAAGGGAGGGGAGAGGAGAAGAGGGGGGGTGGGAGCAGGGAAGCAAGACACAAAAGGGAATAAATACTGTACATAGCCTGCAGCACTTTCCCTCCCACACATATGATTCACTGTTGTTCCCTGCCTCACATGGGAAAACGTTGTCCTGCTGAAAACATACCTTACAGGCAGCTCTGCCTCAGAGACCTCACATATGCATATTGATAACATGCACTTTGTAATGCCTAGAGTTGTTTTTAATGAGGCATGCTGAAATGTACCAACAACTTTCTCTCTTCCCCTTCTGCGTGGCGCAGATGATTTTTTTACATGCGTTTCCTGGTGGTCCCCTGTCCCTTGTGAGTATGCTAAAAGATGGCAAAGAGAAAAATTCTGAAGGGTCAAAATGGGGCAAGTCCAGCTCCTTTGAACACTTCAGAGCAGGTCTTCTCTTGCCTGAGCACTTGCAGAGAAGACCAGGGCCCCCTCTGACATCCCTGTGCATTCATGAAGATTTGTGCTCATGGTGACATTGGAGTGGTTATAGCAATCCCCTCTATCAATGCTATTTGCACCTGCATCCAGTCAATGCATGGCCCTTTGCTTCCTCGTGAAACCCTATAACTTTCTATATTATTATTATTATTATTATTATTATTATTATTATTATTGACACCCATTTGACTGGGTTGCCCCAGCCAGTCTAGGTTGCCTCCAGGAAAATATAAAAACACCATAAAACACCAAACCTCAAAAACTTCCCTATACAGGGAATGATGTCTTCTAAAAGCTGTATAGTTATTTATCTCCTTGACATCTGATGGGAGGGTGTTCCACAGGGAGGGCACTAATACCGGGGAGGCCTCTGCCTGGTTCCCTGTAGTTTCACTTCTTGCAGTGAGGGAACTGCCAGAAGGCTGGACCTCAGTGTCTGGGCTGAACGATGGGGGTTGGAGATGCTCCTTCAGATATACTGGGCCGACGCCCTTTAGGGCTTTCAAGGTCATCACCAACACTTTGAATTGTGCTCAGAAGCATACAGGGAGGCAATGTGTTATATATTCTGTTTCTGGTTCTTTTTTGTTCCGCTTCTGTTGTGCTATAGCACAGGAACGCCCCTCCAGCCAGAGATGAGATTGGGGAAGGATTGCAGAAGAATGAATAAAGGAGAATGATGTGTGGGCTTGTACAGCATAAGTCCACCACTAACATTGTGTCAACAGAACGTTGCAGAATATGTCAAAGGGTCCCTGGAAGATAGAGCACAGAATTTGGATGCTTGATTTAAAACAACAACAGCAAGCCCCCATCACACCATACATGTAAAGCTCTATGATATCACTGTTTAGTCATGGCTTCCCCCAGAGAATTCTGGATTAGACCAATTCATGGTGGACAAGGCTCTCATTGACTACTAGCTGTGGTGGCTACATTCTCCCTCCAATGTCAGAGGCAGAATGCATCTGAATGCCAGTTACTGGGAATCACGAGTGAGGAGGGTGAAGCTGTGATCATGTCCTGTTTGCGGGCTTCCCACAGGTGTCTGGTTGGCCACTGTGAGAAAAGGATGGGGGACGAGATGGGCCATTGGCCTTCTCCAGCAGGCTCTTCTTACTGAAGTCACAGAGTTTGCAAGTAGAAGTGATCCCCAACACTCACCTTTTCCTTTGCAGAATCAACCACCATAGCATTCAAATGGTAGTACAGGTAAAACACATGCCCCTCACCACAGGTAAAGTTTATTTACATGCATATTTCCATAATGGGTGTGAATCAGAATCAGACACAAGTAGGCTGGCCAGATGCAAATGAAGAACCTTGAAAGGTCTGTAAGAAGGGGGGGATTTCAGCAGGTGTAACTTGTACGAGCGCCTACAGCCTCTGAGATGCTCCCTTCCATGCAACTATAATAGGTGCAGGAACTCTGTTCTTTTAGCCATCTGGCCACCCGATTCCTACCTTTTATGCAAAGGATCATTCAAGTTTAATGAACACCTGATATTCTGCTCAAATGAATAATAAAATTTGAACTACATTATTTCATTAGTTAATAAATCTAATGTTTATCTTTCTTGCTTCAGGCGGTTCGCATTCCATATAGAGTCCTTTTTACGACCTGCACATACATATGTTATTAAAGATAATGCAGATCTTCAGACTTTCATAAAATAAATTTATGGGAGCAGTATTTAATACCACAAGGTTGCGTTTATATCCCTGCACCTACCATTTACATTCAGACTTCAATGAGCTAATCAGAAACAATCCTTTCATTTGGCAAATTTCTACCCTGATCCAGGAAAACAAACCTGAAAGATCAAGGGATTAATACTAAAGGTCACTGATGGAAACAGGTGAGGCTAGCCTGCGGCCCTCCAGATGTGGCAAACTACAATTCCCATCAGTCTCAGCTGGCATGACCAATGCTGTCCTCATTGCAACCCTGTCCGTAATGGTGAGTATTTTGGTAAGAGTTTTATACTTCATGGGACTAGGACCCTAACACTGACAGCACCCATGGGACTGTGACAGATAGTCAGATTTTAAAACTAGAGATGCATGTAACCTCCAATAAAGCCATTATATTTCTGAGCCAACAGATCAGTGAATTCTGAAAAAGAAACAATTTGTTGTAGGAAGAAATGCCAAAAGCACCAGTGCCTGCCCAACAGTGATAGATCTCAAGTTCTAATGCCGATCATGTATGCACCAGCCTCTTGAAGAAAGTGGATCTTTAATAAAAACATTTTCTTTTTTTAAAAAAGTGAAAAAAGAAAAAGAAAGTCAGTGACAGCAGAACCAGATAGGTGTGGAATAGCAAGGTGTCTCAGAAGAGCTTTTCTGAACAATATTAGAGTTAAAACATGTCAACAAAATTTAATAAGGAAACCTTTTACTTGCTAAACTAGGAGGTTTTTAAAATGCTTGAAAGAAAAGGCAGATGAATAAAATGCAGCCCAAAATAATAAACATGAAATACTTTGCTTCTGAGATTTCCGCATCAAAAACCCAGCGGGTGGCAATGGAAAAATCATGTTAATCACTGGGATTTGTCTGTGACCTTCCAGCACACCAAATATAAACACCGAATCATAGTAAATGTCAAATATTACGGGAACCTCCGTGGCAGAGTAGCCATCTGTGATTGCCTGGAGGCATTAGAGAAGAAAGGAACTGTCAATGATTTCCTCTGCTGTTTCAAGATTTCCATCAAGGAGGCTCAATAAGGACAGGAAGGAACATAAGAGGCAGGAATAAAGAACCTATATCCCTCCAGACATCATTGAATTCCAACTCGCATCCCCCTTGGTCATGCTGGCTGAGGCTGATGGGAATTGTAGTCCTGCAACATCTTGAGAGTTGCATGTTAGTCACCCCTGATTTGCTCATTTATTCATCTACTTTAAATATATACTCTTATGAAACTGCTGGTAATTTCAATAATTCTGCCAATGTTCTTATCTGTTTACAATTTATCTGTAAATATTCAATGAACCATTTCCATTCTTTTATAAAAAGTTTGTTATCTTGACTTCTTATTCTTCGGGTAAGTTTTGCCATTTCTGCATATTCTGTAAGATTTTGTATTCATTCTTCTTTTGCTGGGACTTCTGCTTCTTTCCATTTTGGGGCAAGTAACATTCTTGCCTCTGTAGTTGCATATCTGAAGAAGTTCCGATACAGTTTGAGTAGTTCTGTCCCTATAATTCCCAAAGGAAAGCTTCTGGGTTGTTGTTTTTTACAAACATTATTTTAAACATCCTCTTCAATTCATTACATATCATTTCCCAGTAAGTTTTAACCTTACTACAAGGCCACCTCATATGATAAAAAGAACCTTCTTTCTCTTTACATTTCCAACACTTATTTGATTTAGATTTATACATTTTTGCCAATTTACTCAGTGTTAGATACCATCGATATATCATTTTCAGACAATTTTCTCTTAGACCATAGCATGCTGTAAATTTTATATCCATATTCCACAATTGTTGCATGTTTCCATGTCTATATTGCCCTGTGTATCACTGAGTATTTTATTTGCTCATCCTTTGTCTCCCATTCCAATAATATTTTATACATTTTAGTCAGCACTTTTACATTACATTCCAGCAGGTCTCTCCCCAGTTGTGATATTTGTTACCCAAACCCTCACATCCTATCTTTCATAAATGCTTAATTCAAATGATGATATTATATCCATGTTGTTAATTTTCCTGATAATTCCTTAAATTGTTTTAATTCACACACTCTTCCCTCTTGTTTTAATAAATTTCTATAAGTTGTCCGCTCTTCCATCATACAAACTGTCATTAAACTTTAGCATGGTCTTTTGACTGCAAGGCTTTGACAGCCAGGGGAAAAGAAGCTGAATGGTTTTGTTTTGTTTTTTGCATTTATTGTATTAAGGTCAGTCATGTGTTCTACAGTGAACAAAGATTCATGCCTTGAGCTGCCTCTGAAGCTGCCATGCCAACTGCAAAAAAGGAGGAAAATGCTATATGTGGCTTAAAAAAAAAATATACACAGAAAGATGGAAAGCATAGGTGAGCAGGCACTGTAGGGTGAATCTGTGCCAGAGGTAAAATACATACACAGATAAATTCTAGTAACAAATACCAGGATGTGCACATGTGACTTTTGGGCATCATTATAAAGCTATACCCTGAGATGACAAGCTATTCTGGGAACAATCTATGCCTGAACTATATGCAGCTTGCACAACAAATCTTGCCTCCTCATGACAGAGGAGTGTGAACTGAAGGATGGAGTGGTAGATGACACTCAGAGCCAAGTTTTTGCATTCAGCAAGTTGTACTAGAAGTGTAATTGAGTTGTTGCAGAATGCTAGACCTCATACAGAAAGCAACCTGAGCTTCAGATCCTTGGAAGCACGTGCCATTGCTGGCAAGAGATAATAATAATAATAATAATAATAATAATAATAATAATAATAATAATAATAATAATTATTTATTTCTACCCTGCCCATCTGGCTGGGTTTCCCCAGTCACTCTGGGAGGCTTTCAACAGAACATTAAAAACAGAATAAAACTTCAAACATTAAAAACTTCCCTAAATTAGGCTGCCTTCAGATGTCTTCTAAAAGTCAGATAGTTGTTTATTTGATTGACATCTGATGGGAGGGCGTTCCTCAGGGTGGGTGCCACTACTGAGAAAGCCCTCTGCCTGCTTCCCTGCTTCCCTGGTACCTCACTTCTCACAGTGAGGGAACCGCCAGAAGGCCCTCGGTGCTGGACCTCAGTGTCCAGGTAGAAAGATGGGGGTGGAGACACTCCTTTAGATATACTGGGCCAAGGCTGTTTAGGGCTTTTCAAGGTCAGCACCAACACTTTGAATTGTGCTCGGAAACGTACTGGGAGCCAATGTAGGTCTTTCAGGACCGGTGTTATATGGTCTCGGCGGCCACTCTCTGTCATGAGTCTAGCTGCCGCATTCTGGATTAGTTGTAGCTTCCGGGTCATCTTCAAAAGTAGTCCAATGTAGAGCGCATTGCAGTAATCTAAGCAGGAAATAAACTAGAGCATACACCACTCTGGTGAGACAGTCCACTGGCAGGTAGGGCCTCAGCCTGTGTACCAGATGGAGCTGGTAGACAGGTGCCCTGAACACAGAATTGACCTGCACCTCCATGGACAACTGTGAGTCCAAAATGACTCCCAGGCTACGCACCTGGTCCTTCAGGGGCACAGTTACCCCATTCAGGACCAGGGAGTCCTCCATACCCACCCATAACCCCCTGTCCCCAAGAAACAGTACTTCTGTCTTGTCAGGATTCAACCTCAATCTGTTAGCCACCATCCATCCTCCAACCGCCTCCAGGCACTCACACAAGACCTTCACTGGTTCCTATTTAAAAGATAGGTAGAGCTGGGTATCATTCACATACTGATGAAGAGACCCTGTGATGTGAGATGACACAGAGACTGCAACTGCTATGGGCAAATTGGACATGTGGAATGACACCCCTTCCCATCTGCCCTTGCTGTTTATCTGGCCAAAGGATACCCAATATCTGGGTACCTTTTCTCATATTTAGCATGGCCACTTACACACTACCAAAAAGGGGGCGTGGGCGTGGAAATGCCTCACCAAATATAGAGGACAAAATGGAGTGTTTCTTACAATATCACTATGGGAAAAATTATTACCGCTGTCCCAGTCAGTGCCTGCACAGTACGAAGACACAGGTAGTGTCTGCATAGTTGGAAATAATCAACATTGGCTCATGAACGTTCTAGGTGAAAAAAAGTAACCAATTCAACCATAAGGTGGCACAGTATAGTTGTCATTTCAGGTGAGCATAAGTGAAATGATTCTCTCTCAGCTGAAATTGTTCACATTGCACAGGAGACTTTGATGGAGTTTCACAAAGCTGCCTTGTTTCCCCCTCTTGTACATTGGTTGTTGTTTTTTAATCTCATTCCTATTGCGACTGTCTATGCCTCCTGCTGTTCATTCTCTCGCCCATCTAGCCTTAGTGTCTTTTTTACACTGAGAGCCAGTGTGGTGTAGTGGTTAAGAGCGGTAGTCTCGTAATCTGGGGAACCGGGTTCGCGTCTCCGCTCCTCCACATGCAGCTGCTGGGTGACCTTGGGCCAGTCACACTTCTTTGAAGTCTCTCAGCCCCACTCACCTCACAGAGTGTTTGTTGTGGGGAAGGATAGGGAAAGGAGAATGTTAGCCGCTTTGAGACTCCTGAAGGGGAGTGATAAAGCGGGATATCAAATCCAAACTCTTCTTCTCTTCTTCTTCTTCTTTACTCTCAGTGTACTGAGGAGGGTTGTGGGATGGTTGCTGTAGGATTGACAGGTTTCCTCCACACACACCCCAAGCTTGCAGCAATGTTGATCTGAAACACTTTCTCATGTAAAAATGTTTTAAAAGGTCCTGAAATTTTAAAATGCTCTGTATCCATACCTGTCAGTTTGGAGCAGCTACACAAACTGGAAGATACTATGGGCCAGAACAATACCTGGGCACAAAGATATATTAACAATATTCTGAGGAAAACTTGAGTGGGAAGCATGTTCAACAGCTTAGTCGATTGGTATCCTTTAAAATTCCCACAGTGGCTAGCTGGATGCCTCTGGGAAACCTGAAAGCAGGATTTCAGCACAGGAGCATTCTTCCCTTTTGTGGTTTCCAGAAACTGGTATTTGGAAGCATTACTTATTCCAACCATGGATGCAGAGCATAAGCATTATGGCTAGTCATCATTGATATCCCTTTCCTCCATGAATTTTCCTGATCTTAAGACCAACTCTGCTTTACCAAGATGTCTGCAAATGTGACATGAAGACTGGCAACATTAACCCTGCTGCATGGGAATCGCTTGCAGATTATTGCAGTACATTACCTGGAGACAGTCAGGTTGTGTATCCATAGGAGTGACCAGATGAGGAATGACTGTTGGGAGGAGGGCAGAGAGAAGAAACACCATGGTGCACCTGTAGCAGCAAAACCGGATGCCTTCATCCACCCTGCCTGCAATAAAACATGTCTCTCCTGCATTGGTCACTACAGCCACAGCTGGTGCTATAACTCTCCAGCAGTTTGACTTTAGCCCCAAAAGCGCTCTCTTCCATTGTCTCCCAAGACAGATGAATGCCAACCAACCTTTTGAAGCCATCTCACTTGGTAGCCATCACGTTGCATTGGTAGTCAGCAAGCTGCGTAGATTACGTGCTGTTTCACAATTCAGAACTTGAGAATCTCAGTGTTCAAGTTACAGGAAAATTCAGAATGCTGGCACAGCTTCTGGTCAGCATAATGGCCACAATGTCTACAATAGGGTTAATTTCAAGCATTTGGTGGCACACAGAGAGGCATGGATACCAGAACATGGTTCAACGTGATGCCCCCATCTCTTCTAATTTCAGCACTGAACGTGCCATCGGCATGGCATGCCAGCCCAATAACTGGAAACTAAAAGTTCCTGCATTGAAATACAACTGAATGACGATGTGCACTGCACAATAAAGACTTGATTTGAAAAGAGATTGAATCCACTGGTATACGTCTTACACTCTAGATGTGCAATTGAATCTCCTGGCAATTTTTCGAATCCTAAGAAGGAACCGTGTGTGTTTCCTCCCCTTTGGCTGGCAAAAGGAAGAAGCGTTTTGGAAGGGTGTACTAAATCCTATTTTTACTGATTGAAGTCTCCCACCTACCCAAGGTGCTATTGGTTCAGCAGTGGAAAAAAGACAAATGCAATAAAGGGACATGTTGTTTTTTCCTGAGCAGGGCTAATACCAGCTTCAATCAGGGAGAGATTGTAATTGGGAAAGGGATTCGAAGGGAAGAATTAGTTTAAGCACCCCTCATTCAGCACCCTTTTAATTTTTAAGAAAAGATCTGGTACCGGATTTCCCACATCACGTTTATTTTGTCCTAGAGTATCTTTGTATTTATGTACTGCTGCCATCTGTGTTTATGTCACACACAAACATACAGCAGGATAATCTCCAATGAAACAATTTGCACACTTTTATCTTCCCCTGCAAGAGAAACCAAGTAAATTGCTAAAACACTGAGCACTGGACACTAGATTTAAGCCTTCATCCCAAGGTGCCTGGTTTCTCTAATGAACGAAAATAATTGGCCAGCCACCATGCCATTAATTAGTACCCCAGTGCATTTCATTCTTGCCATCTTAATGTATTTTTCAGGTTCCGCTGGATACCATTAAATTATCCTTTCAAAAGAAAATTAAAACTCAATTTTCAATGGATTATTATGACTATGTATCATAAGCCAGGTGACATCTTCTACTGAGATAATTACTCATTCTCCAAAGAGGTTAGAGCAAATCATAGCCATCCTGGGACCATGAGCTCATCTTCATGTCTGTCTTTCTAATTAGCAACACAAACAGCTCCTTACCTCTCCAGCCTCCCATGAGGTCCACTTGCTAACAGAGTGGAAGAAACATTCCGTAAACACACAAGCTGGATTCTTCACAATGGCTATTAATTCATTTAGTTGGGAACAATGTTTCTATTGATTGCTGTGAATCTTGCTTCCATAAGTAGGTTTATATTTTATTAAAGCTACAAGAAGTACAGAGTAATAGTCTGGGACCACATACTAGAGTAGGATTGAGAAACATGAGGCCCTCTAGAAGTTGTTGGACTCCATCTCCCATCAGCCCCACCCAATGTGGCCAATGATCAAAGAGAATAGAAGTTGTAGTCCATAAATATCTGGAGGGCTACAGGTTGCCTGCCTCTGCTATATGAGAGAAAAACCACCACTAACCCCAGTTAAAGAAACCAAGGATTGCACTTTAGGTTGTGTTCATTCTGGAACTCTAAGCACATTCTTTCCCTCAAAGAATTCTGGCCATTGTAGTTTACCCCTCACAGAATTACAATCCCCAGTAGCCCTTAACAAACTACAGTGCCCAGAATTCTTTGATGGAAAGAACGGGCTTCAAATAGGCTTTTAAGATATTGTGTGTGCACAGCCACATTGTGGGAGAACAACATGCATATCTTTCATAAAACCCATAGGAAACAATCTGAAATGACCACGCGTTCCTGTAGGTGGCATTGCTCATGTTTGCAATGGGTTGTCCCTCCCCATTCAAGGGCTGTGTGAGCTACCATGTGGTACAGGTGGTGGTGGGAGAGAATTATATACAAACACAAACTGCACATGAAGAATGTTAAGGAATGGTGGAGCTGTGCCTCTTGTCATCTGTGGTGTCACAGGCACTCTCCAAGACCACCACAGCAATCTCAATGGCAATGAAGGCTAGGAATCTCATTTTAACTTAACACCCATGCCAGGTTTTGCATGGATGCCTGGAAAATGAGATTTCCTAATATCTAACAGCACAACTAGAGGGGAAAGGGTATCCTGTCCCTGAAAGTGTTACAAGCACATCATCATTTCCTACAAAAGGAAGAAGAAAAAATACTGGTGCTGCTGACAACTGGAATCTTTCCACACAAGGAGAAATGTATCTGCGGCATCCATTTCTAAGGGTAGCTTGAGGACTTGATTACTTTGAGGGATGTGCCTAGATGGACTCTTTGACCTCCTCCTTCCCTTGTGGTCAGCTGTCCCCCCATTTCTGTTTTAGGCATTTTTTCTCAGATATAAAAGGTTGTAAGCCACAGAGCAACATGCTCAGATTTGAGTCTGGAGGATACAGAAGCTTTCCTCTTGTCCCCTAGCAGTGTGTGCCAGTCAGTAAACTTGAACTGTTCTGGACAGCTGTGTAGAGAGTGAGAAATCATAAGTGCTTTGGAAAACATTCGTCCTTGCTTGTAGGTCTCCTGTTTGCGATGCAGCTGGTCCAAATTAGCTCTGAGAAGATGTTGTGCAGCTGTTTCTCTGAAGCATCACCACCAGGCAAATGGCATCACAGCCCAACGTTTTCCTGATCTCTGTAACTTGTTTTGTCCCTACCCTGTCATGTTTCATCTCTATACACATTAAGTCTTTATTTTAAAGTGTTGTCCCTGGGCATGTGCTCAGAAGTTTACAGGGACAACTTACCACACCATGAAATGCCCTTTTCCCTCCCACTTTCCAGTTGGCCCCTAAAGAGTTGCCAAGAGAAGTTTCTTGTTTCTTGTGGCAACTTAGTGTTTTCCTGTCTTTTCTCCATATGAAAGGTTCACCCTTTGGGAACAGATGATTCCATCCAAGTTCAAGGCCAGCTTCTGCAGGGAATGATAGCTATGCCCCGTTGACATATATGAAAAATGTGTTTCCTTGTCATTGATGCTGTTAGGATTTTATGCTAGCTAGAATTTACTTGCACAAAATAAACAACTTGCCAAGGAATATATAAGAAGAACCATTTTTTCCAGTCTCAGGATAGGGTGCTCTTTGGTGCCCAGGGAACATGCCTCCATTTTTAGATCAAGGGCTGGTGCTAAACTGGTGTTTGGAGGCAGTGGTGGGAGGGATGTGGGTTATTAAAGTGAAGCTGAATTCTGAAAAGAAAGTTGTGTTACATATTCCAAGTTCTTCCGGACTGGATTACTCCAATGCACTATATACTGCCCTCAGAGAGGACTTGGAAACTTCATCTGGTCCAAAATGCAGCAGACAGATTACTGGCTGGGGTTTCATTTACAACTCCTATAACTCCTGTTTTAAAGCAGTTGTATTGGATGCCAGTTTGTTTCTGGGTCCAGTTTAAGATGCCCACCCTAGTGTTTAAGCCCTAAATGACTTAGGCCCCGACTATCTGAAAAACAACTTCCTTTCCTACAGGCCGACTCTCAGGTGTTAAGACCAACAGAGGGGGCCCCTCTTGGTAATTCCACCACCCTCAGAGGTTCAGGGAGTGGCAGCCTGGGAGAGGACATTTTCTGTGGCAACCCTTAAATTGTGGAATTCCCTTCCAACAGAAGTGTGTCTGGTAATTTCACTGTGCAGTTTCCACCATATGTTGAAGACACACCTCTTTATCTGGGATTTTGACATCTCAGATATACAGGTAACCCCTCCATTTTAGGAGTGATTGATATGTGCACAATCACACACACACACACACACACACACACACACACTCACAGTGCCAAACCCAGAAACGTAATAAAATATGTTATTAAATGGGCGGGGCGGGAGCAGGGCAGAGCAGGAATGAAACAGGATGGAATGGGGTGTTACAATGGCACGCGATTTCACGCAAGAACACAATGACCTGGAATGCAATCCCCATGCAAATAAGGGGTTGCCTGTAATTTGTTTTAAACGGTTTTTAATATTGCATTTTTAAATTGCTGAAACCTGCCCAGGGACCCAGTATTATAATGATCACAATCATTGTATCCTAACCTTTAAAAACAGGGGCATGAACAGCATACACATACACCCCTCAATTTGATTTCTTGGAATAAGGCATGATCTGATGTTGTTGCTGTAACACCTAATTGACCACTCAGATGAGCACTTTCTCATCCATATACAGAGAGTCCTCAGTTAAGCATCTCCAAGGTCACAAGACTGGAAATGATGCAAATCCTGGATAGAGCAGAGTAGACTTATGATCTGAATTAACAAAGGATTTTTGAGAAAACCAAATGAACCTTGAGTAAGCCTCACCTCCACAGATTAACAAAAGTGACCCTTTTGACAAATAGCAGTTCACATAACATGCACAGAATAGCTGGACTTCACTGAAGCATAAAGAGAAAAGGGGGCACATGCCTTATATGTACAACAATGGCACAATATTTAAACATTCGATTAATTCATGTTCCCCCAAGAGATGCAGGATGTAACACAGTAGAATTAAGGACCTACAAATCCCACTGATTTCTCTGAGGTATTAACTGAGCTTAGCTGTGCAACAGATCGAAGACCACTGTAAAGTTTGAGAAGGCACAATGAAAAGGCAAATAAATATTTGGGCAGTGGATAACCTTCCTTGTGGACAACTGCAATAGGAAGGATAGTATCGAAAGCAGACTTGAGATGATCCCCGAGATGACATGGAAGAAATTGTGCATTCAAAATACAATAATGCAGGGTCATCTCAGTAAAATGGTACGTAGCAAGTTTATGGCAGAGAAGAGTGGTCTTCCTAGGATACCTTAATTCAACATTCATCTGTCTGGTGCACTCCAGATATTTTGGACTACACCAACTATCACCAAAGGGTTGAAACCCATCAGCTACCCTCACCTGGTTTAGCCAGCCAGTCGAAGCTATTTCCAGGGGTGTGGCTGCTGTTACATGCTGACTGCTTCTAGGAGCCACAGGTAGTGCTGAGTGCATGGTGGGGACCAATGGCGGACAAACTACCCTCTCCAGAGGGACTATCCCTCCCCTAGTATCCAAACAACTCACTTGGCAATCAGAGGTCTGACTTCACTCATTGGAAAATGTAAATTTTACCTTTGAACAGCAGGTCAGTTTCTACACATACCCACACAATCCTATGTATTCTCTCTAGACAATCAAGGGGCATTATCAGAGTCCAAGGGCACATTCCAGCCAGGCACACTCAGAGTGTGAAACTGTGAGCAAAGAGTTTTGAGGGCTAGAGAGGCTCCGAAGGCAACACACAATCCCCAGGCCTGAGGTTCACCCATCCCTGCCTTAAAGAGCCTAAAGTTTCCATCACGAACCCCTTTGGAATATTATTCCAACCCACAACCTGCAACTATTCATTCCTTATCAAAATGACATTTATTCATCATGACACCTAATTGTCAGTGTTCATATCTGAAGTCTTTATAACATTTTAAAAGCATTTCAAGAAGAAAATGCAGGGATGAATCAAAACAGACAATAGTTTATTTACAAGACATAACCATAAAGAATACAGCAGAAGAGAAGAGGAACAAGATAAAACTCTATTGTTGACAGTAGGACATCTTAAGTAGATTATTCCAAATGTTACACATTTTGATTTATAATACTATTATCACATCAGTTCTGATAAGGTTGAATGAACTTGTAATATTTTTTTTTAATGGCCATATGTTTAGTATGTTTACTAGTTTAGCCCTTATCATTGGTCCTACAAGTGATAGATTATCCTTCGTGCAGCTCTTAATAGGCTTTTATAAATTGGATTCTGGATATGCACCTGAGATTTCAGAATGAAATATTTTGTGACATCTCATTTTATTTATTACAGCTTTCCACATTCACGATGAAGATTCTTTTGACTCTTCAGTTGCGGAGGGACACGAGTGAGAAGCAGAAGACAATGCTTACCCCACTTAATCCACATGCTCCCAAAACTAGCAAAGGAAATTGGCATGCTTTCTCCAAACAGATAACATTCCAAGTAAAATTGCTGCCTTTTGTACCAAACATTTCAACTGAAACATATGCAAATGATTATGGCAATTAACTTCGTAGGGAATTGCTGTATATGAACGGCAAAAAATCAAAACAAGAACATTACAAAGGTGATGTTCATGCTGCCATTTCTGCCAGTACCACACTAGAAACTGTGTGTACAACTATACACAATTTATTCTTTCCCACACACACAACAAAGTCCTTAGGGTACTTTCAGCATCCAAATTTCAAATTATTTGGAGGATTTTTTATTTTAAGGCAGAAAAGCTAGGAGAAAGGCAGCTGTGAGTATAAAGCATCTCTTTCAGAATAATTTCTATGACTTCATGCTGGCCTGGTATGGTACACAAAGTGGGATAAACTATCAGGTCTTTCTGTTGATGAGGATATGTGAAGCTGTAGCAGTCTCTAAATGATTTGCTTTGCATCTAGTGCTTGCTATGAACAACATGGCAACAACACTATCTCAAATATGAGACTCACATGTTACATCAGTTTGTAAGACATCTTAATAAGCCACTGAAATAGCCTCTAAGTGTATCACAGTCAGTGAGTTAACAAAATGTAAATTATAAACATGCATTGATGAAACATTACCAAAATACAAATTTAAAACAAAAAGGCTTAGGAGGGAAAGTACAACCATATATTTATGAAGTGGAGCTTCAGTGTATAACCAAAGAGTAACTGTTACACCAGTGCAAAACATGTTGAGAAATACAACCAAGGACACTTCTGAAGTTCACATCACTAGTGAAATGAAAATTCTGTATCTACTTCCAGGATTCTATATTACATTGGCTGAGGAATCTTTCTGACTTTTAAGGTTGTGAAAGACACCGAGGGTTCACATACTGAGCATTGGCAAGAGAGTTATTGTAAACTTTGAAATTACAGAGATTCCACCTGGAAATGATGACTAAAAAGGTATTGTTTTGATCTTTCTCTTGAATAAGATAAGGGAAAACGTTCTACATCAAAATCACAAGACACTTGATCTTGAACCAGTAATTTGCTCTTGAGTAATGAGCTCTAATGTTGCCCACAGAACTTCCCTAGACATTTTCATTGAGAGTTCCGTGCACATCTCTTTCTGTTTGAGAGCCAGTGTGGTGTAGTGGTTAAGAGCGGTAGTCTCGTAATCTGGGGAACCGGGTTCGCGACTCCGCTCCTCCACATGCAGCTGCTGGGTGACCTTGGGCCAGTCACACTTCTTTGAAATCTCTCAGCCCTACTCACCTCACAGAGTGTTTGTTGTGGGGGAGGAAGGGAAAGGAGAATGTTAGCCGCTTTGAGACTCCTTAAAGGGAGTGAAAGGCGGGATATCAAATCCAAACTCCTCTTCTTCTTCTTCTGTTTGCTGAGGTGCTGCACCACAGATGAATGGAACAGCTCTAGGTGTGCGTTGGGACACACATGGACATCTTGATTGGAGTAATGATTCATTGCCGCATCTATTCACATATAAACTTAATTGTACGCTACCTTATGACCATCAGATGGCTTGCAATGCTTACAAAATACACAGTAGTTTATTTTCTAAGAATAAAAGAAGAGTCTGCTGGATAAGGCCAATGACCCATGTGGTCCAGCATCCTGTTCTCACCAGACTGTTTAGATGCCTATGGGAATCCATCAAGAGGGATCTGAGTGCAGCAGCACCCATCAGGGCATTAGTATCTTTCTTCATATGGTCTCCCTTTGGCAGACCTGGCAAATTTTACTGCACAATATGATGTCTTTTTGCTCAGAAGTTCCACTAAAGCCAACAAGGCTTACTCCTTAGGAAGTAACTTGATTTGCTTAGGATCACAGCCCTAGTTGGATTTCTTTGTTTTGGCTTTGCTATATGCTCAGTTCTTTCCTTTTTTGTGCTTCACACTGGGCAATTTTGTTAGATGGGCGTTACTTCTTCTGTAGAGGAAGAAGTGTATATTTCTTTTATCACGTCGTGTTTCATGTGCATAAGATTATCTATGTACTTCTCCCTACTTAGAAATATTCACCACTAGTATAGTGTCCTTTTTCTACAAGACCAGGTGTTCTCATGGTGGTTCTGTACATTCGCCACATTTCACCACCAAAAACCTTAATAGGAATGGATGAGTTCCATACAAAGAACCTCAGCTATAGCAAATTTCAGTTCTGGCTACATTCAGAGAAAGTGTAAACGTTACTCCTTTTTGACCAAAAGCATTTGAAGTTTATAAAAGGCAAACTCACCATTCATCAGCAGAACATCACACAAAGTTGCAAGCTATTCCATGCTCTGGCTTCTTGATGCATTGAAAATTCACAGTTGCTATTTAACTGTTTCATTGATATTATAACTGCATGGAGATCATGCAACAATTGCACACATCTCTGTGACAATGGTTTTCTGGCCTATGTACACTGAGTGCAAGCACTGGAACAAACATGTCTGCAACTGTCACATGTGGAAATCTACATGCAGTTTGCCTAGATGTAGAGCTTTTTATATAGGAAATGCATTGTGTTTGACGCAGCTCTAAAACAAATCTTTTTAGCGACAGAGTATTCAAAGCAAAGCATCAGTCACCAAAGCATTTCCCAGCAGTATTTTAAATAATTATGA
This sequence comes from Podarcis muralis, assembly GCF_964188315.1. Classification (NCBI taxonomy): domain Eukaryota; kingdom Metazoa; phylum Chordata; class Lepidosauria; order Squamata; family Lacertidae; genus Podarcis; species Podarcis muralis. Next base: position 43,930,656 of record NC_135662.1, on the reverse strand, counting down.
AAAGCCTGCTTGTTATGCTTTTTTTTAAAAAAAAAATCACATTGTGAGCAAAATAGTTACACATTTTTAACATTTCAGTTATATAAAATTGGCACAGTAACATTTTATTTGTTTGAATAAGTGCACTGAAAACAGAACAGCCTTCAACTTCTTTTTGATACCTGCGTATTTTTATTTGACATGATCCACCCAAAGTTAACCACTGTTAAGTCCCACTGATGTCACTGGGAAAGTTAAGCTGTGTATAAATGCCTCCTGGTAAAAGTATCTGGAATTCACAGGGCTTAACTTTGGCTGGAATGCACACATTACAAGATGGCGTATAATACAGACTTATTTTGTTCATTGTATGCCTTCAACAGTTCTGGCAATAGTATGTCATGAGAACATTTTTGTGGAAGGACAACTCAATGTGGGGGACATTTTAAAGATTATGAGTCAAAAGGAGAGGACTTCCTTTTTTGTGGAAGTATAAAATGTATGAGTATGTAGTAGATATAAAATGGCAAATGGCAATTCTTGTTTTTTTGTTTTGTTTTGTTTAAATATCTTCTCCCAAATGTAGCATGGAAGGATTAAAAATAACAGGAGGACTAGAAGAAAGGGAGGAATGAGGCTTTTGCAAGCATTTGTTGTATCCTGCATGTTGGCTCTGCTTTCACTGAACCTGCCATAGACTTTGTCATTAAAATTCTAATCAGGATTGACAACAGCCAATTAAGTGTCAGAAGAACAATCTGATAGACACTTCTTTCTGTGTCTATAGGCATCTTTTGATAAGTTTCATCTGTCAATCTGATTGACAAAGATTGCTATTTCCTGCTCATAACTGCTTGCGTTAAAACCAATGCCTCTTTCAAAATTCACTCAGAAGGCAGAGAGGGAATAAAAGGATTCCCTTATGGCTATTGCCAAAAGGACATTTATGAATTTGGAATAATCTATGAGGATCCCTCAACACAGTTAGCTGCTACCATGTCAACAGAATGGGAGTCTGGTCTGATTAAACAGCTAATTCACTGCTGCCATTTTCCTACAATTTTATGGTGTCGCAGGTGGCTAATTTACAACAAATCTGTCTCTTTTATGGGTGGAAGGCTATCTGTGGGCCTGCTAGTAGACTGTTCCCTGCTTTCAGTGCTCCTTGCTAGTCATACAGATGATAGCACCTCATTGGTTGGGTCTCTACCCTTCTTATCATCACCCCTCTCAAGGTCAATGACGTGGACCATTCCAGGCTTCAGAAGCAAATCATCTGTCTCCACCTGGCTCCTGGTGTCTTCAACTTCTATGTATTTCCCTTTGGACTGCTGGCTTGTTTTTGTAAACGCTTCTTTGAGCCGCTGTTTGAATTCAGCATCAGGACAGTAGACATATTCATAAAGGGCGGCAGCAAGAACTGCTCCTATAATTGGTCCCACCCAATATATCTGTACAAAACAGGGAGAAAGAAACATACATTAAGCAAGGATTGGGAGTTCCATTTCAAGGAAATGTCAAGAGTCCAATAAGGAAGTTGGGTGTTACCAAGGTTAGCATAGTTGGTGCTTCTCTTATTTGGTGCTACAGGAAATCTTAACAACCTTCCCAGTTTAGCAGGGCTTGGATGTGTAAATGGCACATCAGAGGCTTTGCTGGCACAGTATGTGAACACATGTGTTCAGCCAAGCCACATGAACAGATGTTTTATAAATACCTGGAATGCTGCGTCTTTTATAGGCATAGGAGCACATACAGACACAGAATGATAAACTCACACCCAAGAACCTTAATTAGGCTGACTGAAGAATAGCTAGTATTCTCTTGAATTCTGATTGGATGATGCTTTGTCATTTGTATCAGCAATGCCTTTGTTCATGAATCAATCAGCATAAAATAGCTTTGGATGAAACTAAATCAATACAACACACTGTTGCACGCCACCCCAACCGCTGAGTGGTGTGAGATTCCAGCAGTTCCAGGCACTTACCCAGGGTTTGGTTTCCTTGGAATGAGGGACAGCGGAGACTGTGGTGTCTTTAGGATATACAGTTTATTTACACATATATACAACCTTAGCCTATGATGGAGGGGTTCACAGCATTAACACCCAACTGGGTCTTTCTTCTCCCAATAATCACAGCAGAAATCAGGCATGGCTCTGTCTCTCAGGCTTCCCAGCCAGCTTCCTCCTGCTTCAAGCTTCTAGCTCACATGCCTCAACTCATGCCTTTGTCTTTCTAACTAACTAACAGTTGAGGCAGTGAGGCCCATCCATCTACTCTCTGCCATGGAGCCACTTCCTTTGTTATCTTAACAACCCATACTTAGTGGATGATTACCAAGAAACTTGTCTGGCTATTCAAGAAAGTGAATCCTTGTTGGAAGTGACTCAGGCATGCAGCCTACCCACCACCCAAACTCACAACAATACAAACACCTGAAGTCAAACAACTGGTACTTAGATTCAGGTAGGTAGTCGTGTTGGTCTGACGCAGTTGAAATAAATTAAAATATTGTCCAGTGGCACCTTAGAGACCAACTAAGTTTGTTCTGGGTATAAGCATGCACATGAAAGCTTATACCCAGAATAAACTTAGTTGGTCTCTAAGGTGCTACTGGACAATTTTTTAATTTATTTCAACTGGCACTTATGTTGCCAGCATATCTCAGCAGTTTCCTAACACTAAGAAAGGAAATCTGGTGAGCAATTGAAAGCAAGCCTAGAAACATACACTCATGAAGACACAGCTAAGGTTCTATGATGGCATTCCAGCAGAACCTTCTGAAATCTATCTAATTAGATCAGTTAGTTACAGGAGACAACTGACATTTGTAGGAGCATCCTGTTTAAGTACAAGTTCTTATAGATTGCATTGATTCTGTTTCAATACAGAATCAAACTTAATATAGGTAATGTCTCACTTTGCCTCATCTTGGAACATGTGGGTTGTTGTTTTTTTTACAATCAAGTAGTATATAATTTTTTTGAAATAAATAAAATACATGATGGTAATAATACTGCTATTGATGGTGGAGGAAGCCATAGATGAGCCTTGTCCTCCACAAATTTGTCTAATCCTAAACCAGCAGGTTGGTGGCCATTGCTAAATCATGCATGAGTGAATGAGAAGCATCCAGGTATATTCACTTACCCAGTGGTTTTCCCATTTCCCCATGATAACTGCAGGTCCAAATGACCTAGCAGGGTTCATGCTGGCACCTGTGTAGTTAATCTGCAAGATATTTAAAAGGAAGACTGTTAATCATTATTATACAACCATCAGACATCCACATGTTTTAATGATCTTGTGATGGAACCAGCTTATGACTGGCATTGCTCTAGATCTATTGCCCAAGTCACTATTGCCACTTTCTCTGCATTCTTCCCCCCACCTGGTTGGCAGCTAATGGGGATAGGAAACATTTCTCAGTGGGCCAGTTCTAGCCCATGGAGCTCCAGTTGCTGATGTCTATCCTCAAGATTCATGCCAGTCCAGAAGCGATGAGCCAGAGACAGCAATGGGAACCAGGATACAGAACTGGAGATGCTTTCCAGGACTGTGAGCATCCCTCTGGACTATTCATACTTCATGGAATATGGACACTCTTTCCAACTTTCTTCTTCATCTCTATGTGCTTTTCAAAGCTCAGATTAATTCTGCCAGATCTAACTTTTACCCAGATCTCTTGGAAAAGAGAAGTATGTGTGTGCATCCTTGCACCCTTTCGCACAGCATAGTGGGGGAGGGTAATCTGGGGTGGGTAGAAGTGACTGGAGGAGTACGCATGGCACTCACTCAAAAAACAAAATGTGCCGGTGGGCCTAGATTTATATAACACTTTTCAAAATGTAGAACAAATGTGCACAGTGTGGGTGTCACACAATTATGCCTACCAAACACCTATATGTACACACTGTTATTTGATTATTTACTATTTAATTATTTACTAAATGTGTTAGTCATTTGTTATCAAGAAATTAAAAAATTCTATAAGCAACCTAGGGTCCCTCCAAATGCCCTTTTAATTGCACATTCATGGTCATTTGTGCTCTTGATGTTATTGAGTTGGTCACAAATGACCTTGTTTTCCATACTTTTTGTTCCTGAAAAGGTTTTGGGGTGGTCATAGAATCATAGCATTGTAGATTTGGAAAGGACTATCTATGACTATGTAGTCCAACCACTTGTGATGCAGGAATATGCAGCTGTCCCATATGGGGATCAAACCTGCAACCCTGGCGTTATCAGCAACACACTCTAACCCAGGGGTAGTCAACTTTTTTATACCTACCGCCCACTAATGCATCTTTCCATCATCAAACCTTTATTGCATTAGCATACAGCCATAGCAAAATACCATCTTTCTTGATGGTAAAATTTCCTTACCATCTTTCTTGATGGTAAAATTTCCTTACCACCCACCAGTGCTCAATGGGAGGAGGATTCAGCTTCTGCTGTAGAACCCCCTACCGCCCACCTAGAAACCTGAAACGCCCACTAGTGGGCGGTAGGGACCAGGTTGACAACCCCTGCTTGATAACCCAATTGTGCTATTGCACTGAGCTTCATTTCCAAGCCATACATATTCCTTAATTTCGTGCTGAAATCCTGTCACTTCTTATACCAAAAACATTCTGGTTTATTTTTGTCCTGGTTTTGTAGCTCTATAGCCCCCCTGGAAGGCAATAATGTGGTAACATTGGGGAAGCATTGCAGAACAACAGACTAAAGCAGAATAAATCCACCACTATTATAATGTTACAAACATGTCACAGAATGCATCCACAATAAAGCACCAATCTGAAAGGGTCCCAACAAGATTTCTAGGTACGCTGACTTTATATGTTTGCTTCAGGAATATTTCTATCACACCTTATCGGTGTCTCCTGTGAGACAAACGAGGATTATTCCTATTTCACATATACAATAATATCATTTCAAAGCAGGGAGTCAATGTTTTGGAGCAAGTTAGTCAAAAGGTACTTGGGGATATATAGGCATTACATCAAATTTACTTGAGCCAACAGTGGGTTTTGGAGTAAGATTCATAAAGCATTGTAATGACATGCACTTTACCATTAGCTACCTAGCACAGCTCATGGAAGAGGCCGGCAACTTACAGCAAACAGGTGTCCGATTGCAACTGAAAGTCCGATTGCCAGTGCCACTGAACCTGTGACATCACTTCGCTTAGAATCACAGCTGGCAAAAATAGTAAGGACCAGCTGGAACGTAATTATCAGCTCCACCACTAGTCCATGGCCAGCAGAAAGGTCATCATGTACCTAGAAATAAAGGAAACACACTGGAGTTTCAGGAAGCACAGAAAAAGTGTAAACTACTTTTCTTACATCAGGAAAATATAATTTCCTCTCTACTAATTAAAGCCGTTTCAAATCGGATGTGTCTGTAGTGAAGAAAAGGAAAAGGAGGGAGAAGATTGTTTTAACTAATTTTACTGTTGTATTTTTATATTGCTGTAAGCTGCCCTGGTGAACAACAGGTAAGAAATTGAATAAATAATGTTGTTGTTGTTGATGATGATATTGTATTAATTTAAAACCTTTGAAACGACAGCTTTGTGCCTCTGACTAGGATAGTGCTGGGAAGCACTGCTTATTGATGGTTCTGGTCCTTCCTTAAAGGGTAGACCATGTGGTGCTGCTGGACAGGGCTCTGGACCAAATTTGGTTGAATCCTGAGACTAATCAGGCTGATTTGGGGGGATTTGGGCCTAGGTCGAGTTGGGAAAGGGCTTGCAAAGCAGCACCCCACATAATCCTCCACAATCCTCGGTCCTGAGCAGAGGATTCAGTACTGCAGGATGGCAGAGTTCCTTTACAAGCGTCTTCCTGTCAGGGAAGGTTCTTGTGAAGGAGTGCCCTGCAGAATCCCATCACCACCAGGCCCTGTTGCCACAGTGACTGCCCAGCTCTACTACCACTGCTGCAGATACCAGCAGTGATGGGAGAATCAAGCAGGGCGCCATTGTAGCACAGGAAGGTCTTGGAGGTTGCTATAGCAATGGGGCCTTGAGAATAGGCTGCAAGGCCTGGCAGGGAGGAATATGGGGAGGGGGGACTTTAACTCTCTTGTTCTCAGTGTGTATGAGGGGAAGGCAACACAGTGCCTCTTCCTCTGTGCTCCTGGCTGTAAGTTTAATAAGAGTTTTTGGGGTTTTTAAAAACAACTTCATTAAACACAGTCCCATCCCTGTATCAGGACTGGATACAGGACAGGCTGGGTGATCTCTGGGTTGACCAAGGTTGTGCTCTGGCATGAGTGACACTATTTTAGCTCCCTGTGAGTCTGATTTTTTTTGCAGCTCTCATAGCAACATTGTGTACCTGTGGTACTAATGTGGTGTCCATTTTTCAAATGTCAAAGTGACATAGTTCTTCACGTTCTGACACAAGCAATTCTGCGCTGCTGCAGCAAGCCACAGAATTGGGTGTTTAGTCACTGTCATATATGGCAGAAACATACAAGATTTGGCCTAGCACAAGATGCAGTCTGCTATATGCATATAGAGAATATAAGGGTAGAGTGCTGGTTTTTCCATTAGATGTTCACATGATATACTTAAGAAATGAAAGGCTTCTTTTTTTCCTTAGGAGGACTGTAGTTTAGTGTTCTATTATAAATCCATTAATTAGCTCTAACTCAATTAATTTCAGTTTCAATTAAAAGTAGGCAGCATGCAGCCCAAGTGCATTTTAATTTCCTTCAGTGAGGCTAACTGATGGGATTCTTTATTAGTGGAGAATGAAACTAGAATTTAAGGCACAGTCTATTATAAAGAAGTGTGTCATCTTAAATATATGGCGTTATCAGTCACTATAATAATGACATAGATTTCGACACTCCCATGTTTTCATCTTAAAATTGCATTTCACACCTGGCTGCTATGTACCTGGTATTAAATCATTTCTAAAAGTTTTAAAAAGAAAATATCTATTAGAGAACAATTGCTGGGTGTAAAGAAAAGGCTGTCAGTAGGATAAATCAAAGGCATTTACATAAAATTGCACTGTTATTTTGAGTTAAAGAATAAATACCACCTACTCTTCACTAAAAGCTTACGCAAGCTGCCTCCCCACCAACCCTGCTCTCATGAAATAGATTTTTAGCATTCACTTAATTATGGAGAGCTACATGGAATCTGTTCTTATGAATGGATTCATGAGGCCCTTGGCAGCCTGCCTATCAAGATTTTTGAAAAACAGTTTGCCAAGCATATGCTAAACTCTTTCATGGAAATGGGTTCCATGTCAGTCTCCACCACAGGATGACTATCAAGAGATCACCCTTTTCATTAAAAGATAGCAGTGTGAATCACACGAGAAGCCATTCCAAATGTGAAGGCACACTCTCAAAACATCTTCTTGCAGATTGTTTAACCTTGGCCACATATTTCTCCTTTGTTCATATAAATAAGGACATTAAAGCACATTTACATGGTATTAGTCTTTCAGTTTATATCCATGCTGGTCTTCTGACAAATCTATACTCAAGAGTGAATGTTTCCATGCATAAGGTTAATATAAGGAGCCTGGTGGAAGCAAGATAAAGCAGAAGTGATACATTTTAATGCGAATGAGCATTTGTGCCAGTGTAAATATAATTCAAAATTGAAACTAGATTGGCAAGAATGATGGTTTGCTTTGCAAACTGGCTGAAGCAATAGCTGTTTTAAGCTTCATCAGCCAAATAATAAAATAAAATTCAGTTGTAGTCTTTGATTAAAGTTTAATTAATGCATCGTGTTCTCTCAGTCACAATAACTGATACGTTAGACTCCACATTGCATCATTCTAATGCTTGATAGATAACTGTTCCACCATACCTAATACTTGACCACAGCTAATACATATTATCTACCCACCTATAATATGTAGGGAAATCAACAGTGAGCAAAAATATGCATCTTCCTGAATTTAAATTGGAAACGTGCTGTATGGTTCAGGTTCCATTTTATTATGTTTCATAAGAATAGGGAACTCCCAAGTCCTCTACCCTACCTTGGTAATTCCCAAGCCGCCCACCACACGCTGGGGGGTGACAAGGTAGAGAATTCCTGCCCCTGCGATGGCACCCAGGCATTGGGCTGCAATATAGAAGACTGACTTGGCAAGGCTGATCTTCCGAGTGCAGACCATTGCAACAGTCACAGCAGGGTTAATATGGCCACCACTGATGTGTCCAATGCATTGCACCATTGTTGCAATGCTGAGTCCAAAGCAGAGAGAAATGAGGACCATGTCGACAGGCAGAGGGTTTTCGGCTCCACCCCAGTTGATTGTAGAGCCAAGGCTGAGGAGGACAAAAATGAGCATGGCCAAAAATTCTGCAGAAACAGCTTTCCAGAAAGGCTGAGTCCAGATGCCTTTAAATGCCACCATGATGGCTTCGCACTTACACAGACGTCTGCACTTACTGAAAAAGGAAAACAAAGCAACATCAGGAGCTGACCCAGTAACTTCAAGGTTGGCTCTAAATACTCATAATCATCTGCAGAAGGTCACAGACTAGGTGGGGCTGACATTTATTCATAACTAGCTAAGAGTGGGGTGAAGGAAGGGTGCCCACTTCCCACTTCCATTTACCACTATTTCTCACTGTTATTTCCTACATTTACATACTGTACATGGCTGAGGCTATGACCATGGGAGGATATCTGGGATTTCTCAGATCTGATCCTGCTCTCTGCTATGCCAGAATTATCAAGCACTGAGTAAGAGGTGATGAATGAATCCTACTTGCTACCCACAAACTGCATTTAGGAGTAGTGTGTGCACCATGTCCCAGAACTTTCTCAAAGGTGGTGAGGTCCAGGTTCCAGTAAACACCTGAAACTTCTCCAACAGCACAGCATTGTCAAACTGCATGGAGCACCCCAAAAAATTAGAAGTGGCATGAGAGAATTGTTGTTTTCTATGCCTTCAAGTGAAGGGGGTTTAGTAAAGGTGACCCACCCCCAATCCTGGAATCAGCTCAGACTGCTTTCTCCCTCCTTTTCTGAGTGAGGGGGGCAAGGAGAGAGTATAGGAAATACATCTTCCCCAATCCTGGACTCTTTAGAAGGGGGATATACACCCCCATTTATATGATTTGGCCATCGTCCCATACAATCTTCCCAACAGGAGATTGTATGGTAACCAGTCATTTATCTGAACTATGCCCTCACATCACTATGGGAAAAGATGCACAATCTCCACTTTTGATGGATACCTTTGGAAGAATGAGTCATTTTCATTTCCCCTTCCCTGCTCTCTTCCCTGTAACATCCAAAGACACCTTAAAATTGTTATTTGAGTCTGTGTGCAGCACAGCTGCAGTACTTTCTTGATTGCACCACGCATCAGATATATTAGTTGGTCAAATAGGCAAGTTAAATACATGAACCCAGGGCCTCTGGCTTCACAATCTCTGTACAATCTCAAGGAGCCAACCAAGGTTGTTACTGCCAAAGGGTTGAACAGTTTGGAAGCAATATCCCCCACTGTATAGTGTAAATTCATAAGGCCAGGACTTTGCTTGAGAATGCCCTGACCCTGAGCTGTAAAACAGAAGTGGAACCAGCTACATCATGAAGGCCAGCAATGTAAGCCGTACAAGTCTTGAACCAAACCAGAGCCAAGTCAGCAAGAGCTCCCTAAACTGGAACCCCCAGAGATAGCAAGACAGCACCCCTGGAGACAGATTCCCTTTATAGCAGGGACTTCACACTTCCCAGTCCTTGCTCCACAATCCAGGCAATGCAGAAGACATGAGATGACTGATAGGCAACAGGGTTCTAGGCCAGAGAACTACCACTTTAAGGCACTCTACTCTTCAAGAATGGTGCAGAGCATGGAAAGGATAGGGTGTCCAAAGGCTGATACAGGTTTCATTTGAGCTCCAGACCTTGGTAAAACGAGTTGTCTGATTAGAGCTATCCAAGGTCCTGAAACTCCAGCTTGATGCTACGTAGTTAATTAAGCCACCTACAGATGTCTATTGTGCCCTATGGACTTCCACTTGCAGTTAGGGTATGATGGTGCAGCAACTATGATTAGTGCTGTACAGGCTCTTCTGCTTCCTCAGCATAAACCTCCATGCCTCTGCTCTTCCTGGCTTCTCTCACTGCCTGCCTTCATCCTCCCCTGCCTGACCTACTAGACTCAACCCTGCCAATGATCTGCTGCCAAAGTAAGAAAATCATGTCACATACTTGAGTTTCTCTTTCCAGCTGTTGGCATGGTTCTATGAGAAACCAACATTATCAAAATAGAAGCTATCCACCACTGTATTTTACATTATGCTTTCACAAAATAAAGTTTATTTATTCCAGAGATTGATATACCATCTTTTTCTGAATTATACATTTTATACACTTTGTTAGAATTCCACTAACTCAGCTTTGATTTTATAAAAGCAACTTTTTGCTGATTTGGAACGAAATAACAAAACTTCCTAAAAGGCCTCAGTTCCAACTTAAAGAATATAGTGGGATGCTTGATGTAAAAACCAGTTGGAAACACCTTATAAGGTTGATCACTTTCACTTTTGCAGAATTCCTCATGTCATTTAAGAGCTTCTTGAAAGGCAGAAATCAAGCAGGTGAAACTTTTCCTGGTACAAAGATGAAGTGATGGGGAAAGCTTCACCTCATGAATTTCTGTGTGCTGTACAACTTTTAAATGAGCCCTTTGCCTTTTAAACAGTTGGCAATCCTAATACTGCCGTCATATACTCAAAATACTGGAAACCAATGAACTCTACAGATACTTTTGCAAAACTTGTATAGGATTCTATCTTGCTGGGACATTTACTCATGAGCATTACTGTTCATCCCCAGGTAGGGAATTTATTGAATAAAAACACAACCTATATTTAAGCAAGATGATACCCTTCTTTATTAACTTTACTGCAGTAAAGGACAGTCCCGTAAGTGAAAGGTACTGTAATGACCACAGGTTTTACACAGCTTTTATACCTTCTTATAAACAGCATACATCATATTTGTTATATAATTACTGCTACACTATCCATCACATGCCAGCTATGACATGACAACTTCAGATACCTGCCAAATTAACTGTACAAGTTGGCCAGTACAATAAACTAACTTTTGATCTGGACAGTAAACGGAAGCAGGTCCCACAAAAAGTTAAGCTTTCAACTAATTAAATCAACAAATTCTCCATCATCTCCAGAGTTTTACAACTGAGCAGGGATCTGAACCTGAGTTTCTAACACCTGCACCCAACAGTGGCACTAGGAGTCATGGAACTATAGAACGGTTGGAAGGAAACTAAGGGTCATCTAGTTCAACTGGTGCAATGCAGAAATCACAGCCACCCAACCTCTGTTCAAAACCTCCAATGAATGAGAGTCCACTACCTTCGGAGGAAGTCAGTTCCACAGTCCAATAGCTCTTTCCACCAGAAAGTTTTTCCTAAAGTTTAGCCAGAAGGAAGAGGGCTAAGAAAGGCCTTCCCTTTCCCTACCTTAATGGCCCTCTGTTCCAAGCCATTCCCATTGTGGAGGCCAGATCCACTCCAAGTTGCCAGTTGCAATCTTACAGACATTACAAGCCTGGTAGATGAAGGGAACGCAGTGGATGTAGCCTACCTTGATTTCAGCAAGGCATTTGACAAGGTGCCCCATGATATTCTTGTAAAGAAGCTGGTAAAATGCGGTCTTGACTATGCTACCACTCAGTGGATTTGTAACTGGCTGACTGACCGAACCCAAAGGGTGCTCATCAATGGTTCCTCTTCATCCTGGAGAAGAGTGACTAGTGGGGTGCCACAGGGTTCTGTCTTGGGCCCGGTCTTATTCAACATCTTTATCAACGACTTGGATGATGGACTCAAGGGCATCCTGATCAAATTTGCAGATGACACCAAACTGGGAGGGGTGGCTAACACCCCAGAGGACAGGATCACACTTCAAAACGACCTTGACAGATTAGAGAACTGGGCCAAAACAAACAAGATGAATTTTAACAGGGAGAAATGTAAAGTATTGCACTTGGGCAAAAAAAATGAGAGGCACAAATACAAGATGGGGGACACCTGGCTTGAGAGCAGTACATGTGAAAAGGATCTAGGAGTCTTGGTTGACCACAAACTTGACATGAGCCAACAATGTGACGCGGCAGCTAAAAAAGCCAATGCAATTCTGGGCCTCATCAATAGGAGTATAGCATCTAGATCAAGGGAAGTAATAGTGCCACTGTATTCTGCTCTGGTCAGACCTCACCTGGAGTACTGTGTCCAGTTCTGGGCACCACAGTTCAAGAAGGACACTGACAAACTGGAACGTGTCCAGAGGAGGGCAACCAAAATGGTCAAAGGCCTGGAAACGATGCCTTATGAGGAACGGCTAAGGGAGCTGGGCATGTTTAGCCTGGAGAAGAGGAGGTTAAGGGGTGATATGATAGCCATGTTCAAATATATAAAAGGATGTCACATAGAGGAGGGAGAAAGGCTGTTTTCTGCTGCTCCAGAGAAGCGGACACGGAGCAATGGATCCAAACTACAAGAAAGAAGATTCCACCTAAACATTAGGAAGAACTTCCTGACAGTAAGAGCTGTTCGACAGTGGAATTTGCTGCCAAGGAGTGTGGTGGAGTCTCCTTCTTTGGAGGTCTTTAAGCAGAGGCTTGACAACCATATGTCAGGAGTGCTCTGATGGTGTTTCCTGCTTGGCAGGGGGTTGGACTCGATGGCCCTTGTGGTCTCTTCCAACTCTATGATTCTATGATTCTATGATTCTATGATTCTATGACATGACACCCTCTGCAGGTTCATGCTTCCTGGAAGAGGAGAATTCTAACTATGAACACACAGAGAGAGACATTCCTGGCAGCAACTGTGCCTGGTTGCAAGTTCTGAGAGCACAGCAGTCTGGAGTGCGTGTGTGCCTGCCTGCATCTTTTCCCCCCTGAGCGCCACTTAGCAACCCAGTAGGAGGGGGAGGGACGAAAGAGAACAAGCCAAATATTATCTTTGCAAGCACGAGAATGGAATCCTCCCCCCCCCCTTACTTGTGCCAAACGTTCAGGGTTTCGAAACCTCAGCAAATGCCGAGGGTCAAGCCCGTGCTGGCGTCCAAAAGGGTTTGAAATTGGAGGTGGGAGAAGAATTTGGAAGACGCAACTTTTTACCTTCGGGTCCCGCGCCTGGAGTCCTCTGGAACGCAAACCGGAGAGTTGCAGTCGCGGGTCCCTTGGCCGCCCTCTCTGCCCTGACCCAGCCGCCACCTCGCGGAGTAAGCACAAACTGCTGGCAACGGTATATTTTTAGGATTCTTTCCAAATAGGTGAAAAAGACGGGGACTGCCCTTGACCTTTCCGGGGACGCTGATCGCCTAGGTTTAACGTTTCAGGCTTAGACAGTTATGGGTCCAAGCGCGCGCGCGCGTACGCGCACGCAGCAAACCTTGCATATATTGCAAACAGGGGAGACTTGCAAGTGGGGCTTTCTCACGAAACTTCGCCGGCTTGTTTGGCGGAGAGGGAATATACATGCTGCCAAAACAAAGATAAAAGCACCAAACAAACTAACAAACGAAACACCGTCGCAGATATTGATCAACCCAGAGCTCATCCCAAAGGAGCCTACAAAGAAGGTGGGAGAAGCGACCCAGAATCCAAACTCACAACGGCGAGCGGAGGGTGCCGATCCGGGCGCAGGAGGCCACCGGTGGGAGACATGTGGGATTGCAGGGGAGGAGGAGAGAAACGACGGAGCGAGCTCCGCCGAGGCTGCCGAAGGGGCCGGCGCGGCAGAGGACTCTCGCGACGGCCTCTGCTTCGCCCCGCCTCCCAGGCACTGGCCTCCGAGTGGCAAGGGGGCGAGCGGGCAGCCTGCTGGACGTCCCTCTCGCGAAGCAGCAGCTGCTACAGCAGCAGCCGCAACTCTCCCAGCCCCTTCACGCGTTCTGTGCCACTTGCGGAGCCCTGGCCAAAGCCTCTTTGCGTTGTTGTTGCTGTTGCAGATCGCATCCCTTCCTCGTAATCCGTTTGCCCACCCCACCTGCCGAAAAATCTCAAGCTCGCCTCTCTCTTGTCTTTTGGCAAACGGAAAGCCCCAAACGGCCTGCTTCGCTCTTTTGGCGCGCCGGAACAAAGCGGGGCTTGTTTCCCTTCTCCCTCTTAGTAGCTCTCCCCGAGCCACCTTTGGTGCGCGTATGTGTGTGTAGCTGCTGTCTTCATGCATCTCAACTGCAGCCCACGTCCAACCGTGGTCTAACTCCGAGACATCGCTATTAAAAGTTGGGCGGTTTTTGTTTTGGTTTTTTTTTTTTGGGGGGGGGGGGTTGCGAATTGGACTCCAAGGTCTGGAGCAGTGCACAGTAGCCAAACTTTTTGCGTTTCCCTCTCTGCGTGTCTCTCTCTACCACCTCCCTTCGGCTCTGCGCCCCCTTCTTTCGCCTTCCCCACCTGCGCCAACTCCCCCCCCCTTAATCCTACACGCCTCTCCTGCCATTTGGCGTGAAGCAGCCCTTGGGGCGCCCTCCACCCCACCCCACCCCACCGCGCCTTGCTGCAGCGCCCCGACGACTCACCCCCAGCAGCCTCCGGATGCGCTCCTGTCGCTCATTCCTTCCCGGGTTTGTGCGCCTGGCAGAGACGCGCCGGAGTTGCTGGAGAGCGAGCGACGAGGGAGGCGGAGGGAAGCCGCCCGGCGCGCTCTGGGGAGTCGGGTTACTGTGCGCCTGGCCTGGTGGGGTTTGGGGGAGCCGAGGGCGGCTGGCAGAGCAGATGGCAGGTTGTCGCGAAGTTATATTTGAACGGCAGATAACTTTCCCTTACCTGATCGGCTCGAGGCACGCGGCGACCGCCTCGCCAGGCGCAGCAAAACGCAGCAGCAACAGAATCGGATACACACGGTCGTGAAGGAAATCAGGTTTTGACCATCATCACAGCCAATGTAGATCAGGCCCTCCTCGACGTCGTTTGTTTGTTTACAGGACTCTCTACACCGCCTTTCAGGGCTAAATGCCCCCTCCAGGCGGCTCATCAATACAACCTTGAAACCAGGCATCAAAGCTGGTGGAGGTGACTTCGCTGCAGATAGCGCTGGGGAAATTGAAGGAGGGCAGCCTTTAATCCAGAACATCTTTCTCACTCTCGATTCACCCACCATAAACAGAGGTGCCCCTAAAGGAATGTGGGCATCAACAGAAAAGGGTGGCCTATCCTTGGTGTAGATCGGGGGTCCTTAACAGCACCCTTAGACACACACCCCTTGCTGCCCACCCAGTTGTTTGCAGGGTGGGACTCTGAGCAGCATGAGTGCTCCTTTGGTCAACTGGGTATATTGTGATTTCCTTAGATTTCCAAATTTGCCCTCTGCCCCCTTTTAGACCCACAAAAATATTCAATGAACAGCAGATTTAAATAAACATATTTTTTTAATGGTCAACAATGGAGCATCTGCAAGCATAGACAGGTTGCCATATTCAGCACCAGTGGAAGTTTCCAAACTGTGTTCAACAGCAGCCCTGTAGAGACTGCGCCACAGTTTAATCTGGATGTAACCAGAGCAACAACGACTACAGTGAAGCTGAGCTGCAAGGCCCATGAGAAGGTAATTCAGGGGTGAGAAATTGGTCCCAGCCTGCAGGGCAGGTCTGATCCTGACCTCCCCCACCCCACCCCACCCCGGGCACTTCCATGGGCCATTTTGACCAGTGGGTGGGACTAAGCACTTGATGTCACTATGACGTTTTCCTTTGTCCATGGGTCTGAAATCAAATTGTAGAGACCAAGGCACCATCAATCAACTGATCAGGCAGCACCTTTTAGCAGGGAGCCATGTCTTTTAGCAGGGAGCCATGTCTTTCTCTGCCCTAAACCTGTGGTTATTTATTTATTTATTTATTTAGTTATTTATCCCTTATTGTCATCATCAAGTGTAGGACAGGTCACATGGTGTGGGGAAAATTGGACAAATTAGAACCCTTAATGGGCCTAATCAGGCCTGTGGACCAAATGTTCTACACTGCTGACTTATAGGACTGTACTCCCATGCCAGCATAAGCAGTGGTGGAGGAAGCCACTCAGGCACCATAGGGGCGCACCTTGGGGCCTCCGGAGTCTGCCTGCCTCCTCCCACTCAGCCGCCCTACAGCTGGAGGGGAGGCAGCGGGCAACCATTTGGGCAGTGCGGAGCCTGCAGTGCTCCCAAGCCACCCTGTCTCTCCCAAGAGAGACACATGGCTCAGGCGCGCTCCAGGCCTGCAGTGAGTGCCACCCAGCATTTTGTCACCCCCCTCAGTGGTGACACCCATTGCATCCCCCTTCCTCCGCCCCTGAGCATAAATCATCCACCAGGATAAAAAGAAAAGGCAGGCCAGACACCTGACTGGAGCTGAGTCAATTAATATAATCCAAAATGACACTTTCCAATATTATACTCAGGAATGAAACCTGAGTAATTGAACAATAGTTATCCAAGATCAAAAGATCAAAATTTGATTTTCTTTAAAATATATCTAATCATTGCTTTTTTAAAAAAAGCAGTAGGGACAATACCCTCCACCAGAGAAACATTATCCACTGCTGAGGTGCAGAAGTTAAGCCTTAGGGTAAAAGGCAGGTGTGAAATCAATCAAATAAATTGATAAAATAAACTAAGCCCATAGCTGGCAAATTTCATTACCTAGGAAGGGTAAGGATCCACATAACAGGTGACAGTTCTCAAACATGCAAGAGGAGTTTTCCACATCATTGGGCAGAACGAACTGAAACAGATCCAAGGCAACGTGTTCCTACATTACACCCATGACTGAGATAATTAAGACTCAGACTCCCCCTGCTTGGATTGTGCAAAGCTGAGAAATGGATAGCTTTACTTCACAGCATTGAGGTGCTTCTAGACAGGAGCTTAATATTGCAAATTGGCCATTAAGATACTGTATTGCAAAAAGGGACAATGGCAGTAGACTTTCTTTTCTTTCATTTTCCTTTTTAAATAAGACTAATTGGATTTTCATTGAAAGGGAAAACCTAGATTAAATAAAGTGGCAGAATTGGGCACCTTTTTTTGACACTAACAACCCTTTCAGGACACTTAGGTGATGCCAAAAGCCAGGGCTGGCCCAATACATTTCAGCACCTGAGGCAAATCACAAAATGATTCCTCCTCCCCACCAGGGAAAAAGGAGCGAGTGAACATCTACATCATGAACAGAGGGGGAATAAAGATCAGCATCCGGATCTGTTGCCACTGTGGATCTTGCTGTCTGAGGCCGTTGCTTCACCTCACCTCCTGAGTGGGCTAGCTCTGCCTACAGCTTCCCTTCTGCCTTTAAATTTATTCTGAAAGCTTTTATTTCCTGTTAGGCTTAATCTTCAAGTTATCATCTTTAGTGGAATTGAAGTTGAAGCACATGTAAGTGCAATGCATTTTCTCACACCCATCTCTTGTTTGATACCCCGCTTTGCCTCTTCTGCTCCTCTGCTCTCTGTTGTGGGTTAACATTGCCTGCACCTCAACTCAGGGGCGGAGGAAGGGGGGTGAAGTCATCCTGGGTGTCATCACTGAGGGGTGTGTGTAACAAAATGCCGGGCGGCACTCACTGCGTGGCCTTCAGCACACCCGAGCCATGTGTCTCTCCTGGGAGAGACTCGGTGGCTTGGGTGACCATAGGCTCCATGCTGCCCAAATGGTCCGCCCACTGCCCCCAGCTGTAGGGCAGGCAGTGGGAGGAGGCAGGAAGACTCTGGAGGCCCCATGGTGAGTCCCCACCCCTATGGCCGGCTCGCCCCGCCCCTGGGTGTGCTACCCTAGGCATCCGAGTGGCTTCCTCCACCGCTGCCTCATCTCCCTTCTCTTTTTCCTAGTATTCCCTTGTTAGGGCCAAAACAGATGTGATGCAGGAGATCAAGGGTCAGATTACCTTTTAAAAAAACCAAAAAACCACATTGAAGCAACTGCAAGAGACTTCAGAGCAACAGCACTGGAGAGACAGGTGCTTAACGCTTTTCCAAGAAGCAGAGGGGGGGGGGAGAGACTGCTTGACAGTTCTCAGACTGTTTCTTTATCAACAGAAGGCTGTTGATATATGCAGGCCCTTTTCAAGTTTGCTTTGGTGAGCTGCAGCATGACTGCTTTCCCAAGCAATTTTTGCTCGGGAATCAATGTACAAAAACATTGCCTTCAAAAACAACCCCACCCCAAATATATTGGGAACTACCAACCTGTGCAACAGTCTTGGTGTGCATGTCTTTATCCCTTGTCTTCCCCTTGTCACTTCCCTCAATATCAATCACATATATGTACATCTACTTGAAAGATGCTGTTAGCATGCTGGACAAAAATGTAGGTACCAATATAGTTCCTGCATCCCCTTTGTTCCTCCATGTTGCAAATTTTGGGGAGGGGATATTTAGAGCAAGAAAATAGCCTGGGGCAAAGGGTCATGCAGCTCATCCCTAAAGGGCTGTTACTCCAAACAAAATCAAAGTCTCTTGCAGGTATTTTTTTCCTGTCTGTCTGTCTGTCTGTCTGTCTTTTTTTGTAAAAGGAAAATGTTTTTCCAGTGGCTCATCTGCTTTGTTCCTTACGTTTGAAAACAGAAGCCTGCCATCCACCAAGTCAGACCACTGACTCATTAAGGTCACTGGCTGCAGCTTTCCAGCAAAAGTTATTCCCAGCCCTCCCTGGGAACACCAGGGATTGAACCTGGGATCTTTTTGTGTGCAAAGCATGTACTCTACCACTGAGCGATGGCCCTTTCCAAAGATCCTTGAAGCAGCGATTCCCTACTTATGTGGGGACCATGTTCCAGGTCCCAGTGTGCATAAGTGAAATGCACATAAGTGGGGAGCCCAGCATAGTAAATACAGCTTCCCACCCAACAGCTGTTGAGCAGGGTAGTGTCAAGATGCTGCCGGCAGCTCCCAGCTGGTTGCCCAGGAAAGTATAAAGACAAGGAATAGTTTCTTAATGTCCTTTTTTATTTCAGTCTTTACAGAGAGAGGCTATAGAACCCAGCTTCTTGGATATAATGGTGTTGTCCCAAGTGAATCTCCACCTCCCCATCTCTCCCATTTCCTCATTAGTCATTCTCATCATCTCCTCTACAGGTGCTGCTACATGCCCTCTGTCTTTGAGCTCTTTGAGCTCCTACTTTTAAGGCTTGCTGGGTTCTGGGAGATGGAGGGTCTGGAATGCTTTCTAACGACAACATTTCAGCTGGGTGTTGTCCTGGCTCTCCCATGATTTCCCAGCTTTCCCCCTCATCTGCCTCTGAGCTACTACATCCCTCAAACCCCTGTTGTAAATCTATACTGTCTTCCCTTTCCTCCTCCCTGGAAGGGTCAGGATGGGGAGATGGTCTCCACCATTCCTCCTCTACCCAGTCCCTGTCAGGTAGCATGTTAGCAGTGAGAGCTCCTGTGTGCCATTTTGGAGTCCTTAGAGGGTCTCCTTGTGAGCCACAAGGACTTTACAGCTCTATCCTGTCATTTCAAGTAAGCACTGAATGTCCCAAATAGACATTGTGATAAATGGTAGCGAAAGCTGTTGCGCCCTAGCAGAGCCAACAGAGACACTTTCCTCCTGATGAAGACTGGCCACCAAGGTGACCAAAGCTGTTTCATTCCTGAAACTGGGCCTGAAGCAAACACTGGAAAGGATCCAAGTAATTAGTATCATCTTAGAAAGACTGGAGTTGAGGTGCCACAACTCATCCAAGCACCTTGCTTAAAATGGCAGATTGGACAGAGATCTTAAATTATCCACAAGGGTGGGAATCTAATGATGTATTTTTCCTCAACAGAGACCCAGTCTTTCAAAACAGATGGTACAACAGCATCCTCATTGACTGTAGGGAGACACAGCTGTGTGCATACTTGGCGTCTGTCCATATTGGTAGAACACATGCTTCCATGAAGGTTTCAGATTCTGGGGAGGGCCATTCCTGGTCAGAATATATAGGACTTCGGTAGTCCAAAGCAGATCCGTACCTTTCACATTTTTAAAGCAAACAAATCTCACAATAAAGATGCATAGTATTCTGTCTCAGATTTAAAACACACCAAACACTGCTCCAGCTTTTGTCGTAAACTGAATCTTCCCAGATCCATAATAACGACAGATTTACAGCACTGTAATCTTAGCTGGGTCAGTTCATTAAGCCTTACTAGATGCTTCGTCCCCTGACATTTAGATCAAGAACTCCATGGGAAATCAGTCAAGGGATTTTGACATTGCTGCTGGCCATCATCCAGGGGGTTTAGTTTTACCATCGTTCTCCAGCACATGCACACCTTCTCCCCACAGAAGCTGCACACATAATCCCATGCTAGGGGACTAGAAAATACAACATTACAATTCATTTGAACAAGTCCCTCCAGATTTTGTTGCAGTGTTTAGGAAAAACCTTTAATACGGCAAAATGGCTTGTTTCCTTAGCTGGCGTGAAAGTAATTTGCCAGTCCGAAGTGTGTGTGTGTGTGTGTGTGTGTGTGTGTGTGTGTGTGTGTATTGTTAAAGAAGAAATTGCTATGGAAGAACAAATTGTAAAGTAAATAAAACAGACAACGTGGAAACATATGGAAAGTGTTACAATGGAAGAACAAAACCTGCAAGATAAGTAGCAAGTAATTTAGCAATGGGGCGTGCAATTCCCAAAATGAATCGCTACAGTTGCTGTGGCACTTAGGGCAAGAGTGCTTTATTAGATAGGTGTTTAATACTATAAGAGCACATCCAACACACAGCTCATTCAGGGTGTGTAGATTCTCTCATTCTGCACATTTCAGTCTAGTAATTTTTTCTTATCAACCTATCAGTATTTTTAGCTCACCCTTCAACCAAAGTTCCCAGGGTGCTGAACAATTTATATTAAAATGCAAAATAAGATATCAGCATTTTAACCCGAGAACTATGATAATACAGAAAAGACCAACAGCAGGACAACATATAGTTACAAAGCAACCACAGATCATATTGTGACCTTCCAAGGGTCAGGCAGCAAAATGATAAGAACAAGGGATATATATATATATATATATATATATTCCCACCAGGAGGAAATTACAATATTAGGGTGCCAGGTCTGAGAAGGCCCTGCTATGTGTCACCATGGCATGAGCTTTGGTTAAAGTTGGCATCAGCAGGGCTGCCCCAGCAGATCTCAATACACAGATTGGCATATATGGGGAGAGAAGCTCCTTCAATTACCAGGAATTAAATGTGCAGGAGCTGGATTCACACTGCATTGGACCATTATTCCCACACAATGGAATCTAACACAATTGAAGTGCCACAGTTTTCACATTTCAGGTTGTCACAGGAATTCCTTCTTTAAAGCCAAGAATACAAGAAGCTGCTTTGTGGGGCAATCTAAGGCTAAGTTCAAGACTGCAAACTCCATCTTCTTCAGAACACCAGTCTATTTTTATTTACAACATTTTAGTTTAGCCAGAAGAATAGATACTATTTCTGATCTTGCAATAAACAAAATCAAACTTTTGAAAACCATTTACTGTATCTTCATACTGCTTAATGCCAAAATAGGCCTCTTAGTGGTGTACAAGCCTAAAACTCAATGACACAAGCATCAAAGCACAAATATTCATAATTAAATTACGCAACAAAACATAGGAGGTAGCCCTGCTTTGTTTGGGGGGCTCTTCTGACTCATTCTGCAGAGTGGGGCCCCGATCTTCCACCACGCAGATCTGCCCTGGTGGCACCACTGCCCACCATTGCATGAGCTTTTACCCTTATGCTCTTTAAGTAAATTTTTCAGAGGCTGTGCAACACACAGCTAAAGAAATTTGTAAAGAAACAAGGTGTGTGTGTGCATGGGTATATGCAGAGGCGGAGCTAGCTACTCCGGCACCTGGAGCAGCACACATGCTGTGCACTGGGGGGGGGGGCGCTAGCCGCCCGCATGGTGGGGCGAGAATCCCAGGGAGGTGATGTCACCCCCCTCAGGGATGACACCTGGGTGGACTGCACCCCCTTCCTCCGCCAGTGGGTTTATACAGACAGCAGCTGGGATTTCTTGCAGGAGCATTAAGGAAAACACGAAGCAGTGTAATATACATCTGGCACAAGGCTTTAAATAACATTTAAACATTAAAGTCACAAAACCATGTCTTCCCCCTAGTAAAGGAGGAGCTCAACTAAATGCTTTAGCCTTTCGAGACGCTGAAAAGTGGCTTTTAACTAGCCTGAATAAAAACTGGACCAAACAGGATGGCAAATATGGTGGGCTTTTCCACTACATTGTCCCCTCTACACAAATATCTTAACATGTCAGTTGTTCACTAGGCCTGTCTTCTTTCCCATTGAAACTGCCCGTCTGCTTACTTGACTGCCAATGCTGAGTTTTTACTACCGTGAACACTGCAGAGCCAAAGTTAGATTCTTTTCAACTACACGCATCGCTGAAATAATTATCTATAAGCCTCCAGTTGTGAAGCCTTTACAACTGGAAGTGGGAAGAAGATATTTATAATATTTTTTTCCCCCAGAAGACAACAGCAGCCCTGTTTTAAAACATCCTATTGGTGACAGCAGAGAAAGAAAAGCTGCCAGTTAAGAGTAGCGAAAACAAAGCAAAACATGATTAGGAAGCAAACTGGTTTTGTAAAAGAATCATTTGGAGATCAAGAATGTTAAAACTGTTAATCAGAGACTTTCCTGGCAGTACCTGAACTTTGATGACCTAGAGGTGTTTTGCTAGCTCCTTTGTGGTTAACTAAAACTTCTCTCTTTGCTAACCCAGAATGAGTCGTGCTATTCCTAAAACACCACCACTGATGACTCAAATGTTTAACTTTACAGGACAACATAAAGGAAAGCAACACTATTCCAGTTAGCAGAGGTGAGGTGTTTATCTCTTTTTGAAATGAGATTGCAAAAACTAAATATGCGTTCTTAATTCCAGTCTGAATAGGATTGTATCCTAACGGTAACATGAGTGGAATGCCACTCTGACCGCAGCTCCCTACATCACTCAATAAGTCTCTCATGGCAGCTGGATGACCTTCAGGAAAGACTTGAGCAGAGGCGCCATCTTCCAAAGAACATTGAGGGGGCCCAACACAATGTCCTGACGTTGCTCAACATCCTGATATTGCTTCATGTTCCGCCTCAACAATTGGAGTGGGTGGGTGTGCCTATGGGCCTGGCATAGAGTTGTGGGGGCTGTATTGGGAGGTGGAAACAGGGGTGGGTATGGACAGAAACAGCTTCCATACCAGAAGCTCTGTTCACTCAAGCTGTCCTCACCCAGTTCTCATTGACACACTGTAGTCTCACTTATCACATTCCAGGCCTTTCCCGAAAGGTCCCTTGAACTCCAGGAAAGGCTGCTTGCAGGGCACAGGTACTACAGTGAGGAGAGGGGAGAGAAATCCATGTTGGATATGGAGTCCTTTAGTCTTCTGAAGAGCACACTATATTTTTCACAAACCTGGTGACTTTTGAATGGTTGTGGTCACATGTAGTTGTTCAAAATTATTCATGCTCAAGGGATCTGGGATTTAGCAAGAGTTGGCACAAGGCTGCAAAACTAACAGAAAGCACAGTGAACAGATGGGTATCTTCCAGATAATGTGGGGCCAACTATCCTTAACTTGCAAAAAGTGGAGGGCTGGGAATGGACTCAATAAAATTTTTTTTGGGGGGGGGGGAGTGGATTTTCAAAGTGTTTCTGAATACACACTACACAGATTCAACTCTGGGTAAAAATGTTTGTTTCAGCTGCTTGGAAGCTCCCAATGAGTCTTTTATCACTAAGGAGGTGGAGTCCAAGGCGCCCACAGCATAAATACAGGCTAGGGAAATACTTGACTTTTGAATAAGTTCAATTTGTGTGGAATGTGAAGAACTGAAGCAAGAACTAAGAATAGGAAGAGATGGCATATTTCCTTCCCAAGGATACTTAGAACTTCCAATTACTTCAGAGGCCTTTTAACATGAAAAGGGTACTGTTCTGTGGTTAAGAGGCAGAAAGAGAGTGAGAGGCCTTTCATGGCCTTCTATTAAATGGTGGTTGCCAGGACTGAAAAGGCTGGCATTTCTTGCTACCTCTAACTGCAGCAAAAGAACTTTCTGTGAAGCCCCACAATGGTTTGATCCTTGGATTTTGCTGCTGTGCCAAGGTACGTAGTCTAGGCATAATAAACGCGAATGAATGGAAAGTCCAAGCACTGAGAAGTACCCAGATTCTCTCGTTCAGCATATTCACACTGCTCAGCAAGCAGAACAGCTTTGGCAGAAGGAAAGCAGCAAGCATCCCTTAAGCTTTCCCCAGGAGAGCTTGTTTCCTTTGGCAAAAAGGATGCTTGGGGAAGAAAGGAGATGCACTGAAAGTCAATAGAGGTGATTTCGCACTATGCTTTTGCACGTTACTCCCGTGTCTTAAAACATTTGCATAAGAAGTGTTTAGTGTGATTTTTGCTTTCAAGTCTGGCCCATGTGTACTATGAATCATAGGATGGCTTGGCAGTACCCATGAGACTCTTTGTTTCTGCTCAAATGCATTCTTTAAAAAAAGGCTAACATGGCTATATAGGACTCATTCTGTGGTCTGTGGCATGAAGAAAATATGGCCAGAGTCCACTTTTTGGTTCCTGCAACTAAAAATACCCAGGCTGCCTTTATAACAAAGGGCTGATCCACACTTCCTCTTATCTCACTGCTTTCCCCAGGGGAAAACCGCTCTTTAGCACTCAATCAGAGCAAACAACAATTTGGGGTTTCTCCAAATTAATGTTTGCTTCAATTTAGCACCAAATAAAGGGTTTTCTCCGGGAAAGGACAGGGGCACCCTAAGTGAACCTGCAGCAGCTATCTGGACTTAAAAAATAATAACAACAATGGCTGAGTTTTCAATCTGATGCCAGATATCTAGATCAGCATTTACTTGCAAATTTACTTGAACTGCTTACATAGCACAAGTTTTAGCAGAATCATTGATTTGGTGATCAAGTCCTCCTTTTAACTAATGAATGTTCTTCTGGATGTTATATTTTACTTGCTGTTGCACTGCACCGTAGTGTTATTGCATAAACAGTAATTTGTACGTTTGGTTAAGACTGCACCACATCATGGATTTTGTAGTCTTAAAGTCTGCACAAACAATTGTTCTTTTGCATGTGCCTTATTTGTTTGCATGAATTAAACTACTTGCACATAAAACTATAGATGGTTTGGTGCATCAAGGTAAAATGAAGATTTAATGAAAGGTAGTTTAAAGAAGCACTATTAGTTTGGCAATAAGAATTGTCATTTACATAAAGCATCTCTCCCAAATTACAGAATGCAATTAAAGACAAAGATGCCAGAAGGTGAAACTACTCTCTTCAATGAGGAGAGGTACATTTTTTTCACTTAATGCATGATCTCAGAAGCACAAAAAAGAACATTGCTATTTCTTTTATTGCTTTCTGTGACATGCAAACAGTCCTATGCATTACTCTAGAGTGAATTCTTTCAAAATATGATATGGAGGCAGGTCACAATCTTGAATTCTCTTACCAGAGATAAACAAGCACCTGAATTTTGTCCCACTGACCTGCCATCAAATCAAACCAATGGATGTGAGGGCGATCTGGCTACAACATCTGTCACCCCACTGATAGCCAGGGTTGATTCAACCTGCCATATTTTGATTGAAGACATATGTTGGAACTACTTAAGACTATTATTACAGTAAGTTTTAGAGAATTTTTTTAATACTGAATTATTAGCAAAATTCAGTTTATTGTTCCCATTTCTGCCTGCTTGCCTATGTATTAGCAATGAGGCAATACAGTATTGCTGCAATTTTCAGCTTTTAAAATTTTCAAATTCTAAGTACACTTAAAACTTCTGTAGGCTTGGATGGGACGTGAGATTCCTGTATGTTCCCTGCCTCCTTCGCAAAACATGTGGATCTGTGTCTACATGAACTTGTTAGCAGCTATGTGGGGAACAAAGAGGAGAGCTGGAAGCAGAGTAAATTAGAAGACAAAGGGAAACTCCAAAGGGGAACATGAAAAAGCCCTTCCCAGAACACAATGTTTTACAAACTGCCATTATTATTGTGAAATCAGTGCCAACATTTATTCTTCTGATTTGCCCCAGATATAATGTACTTCTGCACACAAGAAGGACAGGAAGTCCTGATAGAATCCTAATAGAATCTCTATGCTCAAAAGCCATCCATCTACCAGACAAGACTGCCATCTGTTATCAGCATGTGTCCATACTTGTCAGCAAGACTAAGGAGGCTCCCAGACTGTCACTAGTTTCAGGTGGGATTCAAACACATGCTGGCAAATGCAAAATTGTAGTGAATTGGGAGATCTTCCCCCAAAGATTGGACTTTTTGTAATGAGGAAAGTGATGGGAAGAGGCACTATAAGTGAGGGATAGCACTTGCTTTGACACAATAAATTCCAGCTTTGAATCAGGATGAATGTTCAATGAGCAGGTCATCTCGGAGCACCCTGAATCTCATCAAGGAAAGGGTAATGCATCTGTGGGCTATGAACAAGACCAGGTGTCATCTCAAGTT
This sequence comes from Podarcis muralis, assembly GCF_964188315.1. Taxonomy (NCBI): domain Eukaryota; kingdom Metazoa; phylum Chordata; class Lepidosauria; order Squamata; family Lacertidae; genus Podarcis; species Podarcis muralis. The sequence goes on along the minus strand of NC_135662.1, from coordinate 43,904,149 downwards.
CTTAGAAGATTTAGAACCAGCTGTGTAGGATAACAGATCTAATCCAGATGGAACAGTGCCAGATCTGGTCCTTTCCATAAACCTGTCTCGATAAAGACAGGTAATGCTTGCCTCCAAGATTGGCTGGCATATGGCTTGGGAAGCACTGTCCATACCTCTTTGCCACTTTTCCCTACAGGCAAAGAGAGCACATTGACAAGCACAGGCATGAAAAGGAATAGCAATTTTTAAACACAGAGTTACATTTTGCTGCAGCTTTGCGAATTTACACTATGCCATTTAATGGTACAGGGAGCTTTCAATACATAACTATCTAAGGATATCCGAATGCAGCTATCCCAACACTAAAGTTCCAGGAATCAAGCTTTTGTTTGATATGAAAGTGTAGCTACAACAAGATCAACACTTGTTTACTGCTGCTACACATTGCTAGCAATTTCAGATCAACTTTGCAGATTCAAATGACCACCATGGTTTTAGTGAAGAGGGTAAAATTTTTAGATTAGGCCTAATTTTAAAATTTCACAATTAGTTTTTGCTCACCAGACCTTCGCTTTAAGTCAGGAATGGGGAACTTGTAGCCCTCCAGGAGTTTTTCAGAAGCTGGAAAACTGAAAGTTATATAATTTAAGCAGGATTTCAGCTCATTTCTAAAAATGGTGGGAATGACACAAATATGTACAGATTAATTGCTTTATTAATCCAACCTTGTTTCATGTGCACATCTGGCTTCTGAACTTCAGAGTGCTTCAGACAGAATATAGTTGTGACATTACATGGGTCTCCCATTATTGCCACTGCTCCTATGTTCTCACAAAAACAGGATGCATCCAACAGAAATTATAAGAATGGAGAACCAATCTCAAGATGCTGAAGAGTGCTGTACTGTTTATTAGTGCTTTGTGTTCTCAAAAGGTTCCTGCCATCCCTTCCCTTTCTGTAATGTCGAAACTGCAGATCCTCTTGGGCTTGGTTGGCTATAAGAGGAGGGGGGAAAACCTCAGATCAGGACTGGCGTTGTCACTTCTCATCTTACTTTGCTATTCAAGAAGACTGTCACTACCATCACAGATATGCTTGCAGACATGGCCAAAGGAGGGGAATGCAGTGACTTTTGCTGTTGCATTTCAGCTGCTATGATCCTAAGCCTGGAGAGCAGGTGGCTGCCATATATTTGTGCTCATTCATGTCTCTTAAGCACCAAAAATGACTCTCAGAATACAAGGGAAGTTAGGTATGGGAAGGGTTCTCTCTCAGACTCCACTGCAATGGCACACTGTTCCAGAAGGGGTAGAGGAGCACCACGTGAACTGTGTTCCTCCCAGCCGGCCCCATAGTTGATTGCTGGGTTGGAGGGTGTGTGATTGCAATGGGGAAGAAGCTGTTTGGGGGAACTAAAGGAAGCACCATCTCTCATTGCTAGGGTGGGGAAGGATCTGCTCTCCTCTGCCTCATCAGGGACTTTGAAAGTGAGGATCACGCTGGCTGCTGCCCCTGTAATCCCCACTTTAAAAGGATTTCTTACTCATTGCTGTGATGGAGAAGCCTGCCTTTCTTGGTCTGAGCAGGGAGAGACTATGGCAATGTTTGTGCGTGTGTGTGCGCGCGCACTCAGACCACGTTGATGCCACCAACTTAGGCCCTCCAATGGTCACACATTGCTCCATGTGGTCCTTGAGGGCAAAAGGCTTGTCCACCTCTGCTCTAGGAGAATGTATGGAAAAATTAATCATAGGATACTTGTGCTAACAAAATATGATTTTTAGCAACTAAGGTTATGGTCTCCTTCTATTCCCATCTGGTGCTGAGTACTGGAGCTATCATTTAGCACAGGGCTGGGGAACCTCAGGCTGGGAGCCTATTTGCCTGGCCCTCAAGACTCCCCCAGGCCACCCTTGGCCCTGCTCCAAAGCCTCTTCCTGGAACAGGACATGCAGTTCAGCAAGTGATAGCAAGCTGGACAGCTGTAATTTTGGCCCACAGCAAAAGAAAATGAGTAAAAAGCAGAAGCTGCTTACTTTTAATCACCTTCTGTAGAGTCATCTCTTCAGCCTACCAGCTCACATTTCACAAGGTGACCATTCAGAGGGTCAAAGCTGAACACATATTGTAAATTCTTCAATGATTTTAGCTTGATGTGAAAGTTTTTTTCAGATTTCCTGGTGGGAAAGTAACTGAGGAGTAATTAACCATGTCACAGTATTATGGTCCAAGCTGGATGAGATGTTGATTAGTGATCCAGCTGCCATGGATACGCAAGTCCAGTTAGAAAGCCAGTTGGTACTACACAACTGGGAATGGTGAAGGAGGGGTGGTGGACTGAGTTTCCCATGCTCCCCAAATGACTGCTTCTCCCATTCTCATATCACTAGGACTCAGGTTCATCCAATGAAGCTGAATGTTGAAAGATTCAGGATAAAGCGCTTCTTCACACAGCACACAGTTATGCTGTGGAATTTGCTTTCACCAGAAGCCATGATGGCCACCAACTAGGATGGCTTTAAAAGACAAATTCATGGAGAATCAGACTATCAATGGCTACTAACCATGATGGGTGTCTTGCATCTCCGTTGTTGGAATGCTGTTGTGGTCTGGTCCTGCTTCTGGGTTTCTCATAGGCATCTGGTTGGCCACTGTGAGAACAGGATCCTGGACTAGATGAACTACTTCTTAAGTTCCTATGACTGGTAAAGGTAAAGGGACCCCTGACCGTTAGGTCCAGTGGTGGACGACTCTGGGGCAGCGGCGCTCGTCTCGCTTTACTGGCTGAGGGAGCCGGCGTACAGCTTCCGGGTCACGTGGCCAGCATGACTAAGCTGTCATGGTCCAGTCTACGGGCAATCAAAGTCCTGGCTGAGGACGTCGGGACCGGGGGCAAGATGGCAGGGTGGGAGCAGGAACAAAAGTCCAGAAGCCAGTGGTCCAAGGGTCAGGAAGCAGGGAGTCATGAAGTCAAGGGTCCGGGGGTCAAGAAGCAAGGAGTCAAGGAGATGGGGTCTGAGAATCAGGAAGCAAGGAGCCAAACGCAGCAAGGCAGGAAACGTGTTGCTGTGGCAAAGAGCTGAAGGGAAATGCTAACCTTATATCCCTTCCTGGCTCTTGCCACCAGGTGCAGTGAGTTACCAAGTAGCCTCACCCTGCGGCCGCGCCTTGCCTCTCCAGAACAAATTTAGGAAGGCCCCAGTCCTGTGAAGCCCTACTGGTCACAGGGCCTGGCTCCTGCATGCACTCCTGATATAAGCTGCTTCTGGCGAACCAGAGCAGAGCACAGAAATGCCGTTTACCTTCCTGCTGGAGTGGTACCTATTTATCTACTTGCACTTTGACGTGCTTTCGAACTGCTAGGTGGGCAGGAGCTATGACTGGTACAGCCATTTTATTTCTAACAAAGTTCTATTCCAGCTGGACTTGCTTACTAGCAACCAATCCAACCCCAACAGTACATTTTGATGTTCTATGAATGCTGAGATACAACATACAAATTCGTTAAGAAAGCTAGTTTTTACTTAATATTTCCTTGGAAATACAAAAATACATTCATGAAACATGACTAGATACAATAATATTATGCAATTTCAGAGGTTTTGAATGCTTGGCTTATTCCCTTTAGATACATTGCTTTGAAGACTCTAAAACTTTCTTAATGTAAAAGTGTTTTTCTGTCCAGACATTTCAGTGCAATTAATTTTCTCCTCATAACTTGTTGCGTTTCTTCTGCTCCCAAACTAAATGGTAAAAATTGCTTACATACTAAACCAATCCAAGCCAGGGTTATACATATGGTACACTGTAGTTAAACATTAAATAATCCAGATAATAAAAGTTGTAAATCTGCTGTCTTTCTGTGTTGGAAATTTCTGCCAAGTATTGTCTGACAACTTCTAAATTTGTTCTTTTTTCACTGGAATGCCTGTCTTTGAAATTAGGAAAAGTCAGCCCCTCTGGTGCACCTATTAGTCTCAAAAAATAATTGGCATCATCTCCCAAAGTCTCAAATTTTCCAATGTAATCATAGTTGATAGCACAAGGATAACAGAGTTGGCTGATCTGTTCCCAGTGAGTGTCCATACCTACTGGCCGATGGGAATCTAACAAATACTGGATGAACTCTTTAAATTTCACTCCTGAGCCTGTTGCCAATGCCACTCTATCTGCATTAAGTCTGTATTTCTTAATAATTGCCTTCCCAAATACAGGGTGGTAGTAGCTGTTTGGATGTTCAAACTTATCTCTGAATGCAGACACTAATCTTTCCATGGGATCCCGTACAAATATAACTTTGGTGTACGTCTTTAAACGCTTGTGTATCCCTTTTAGATTGTAGCTGTCTAGTTTTCTGAGATGCTTTCCATAATGTGCAGCATCATGCGTAATGTTAGCAGCAGAATCAGCAACGCCACTGAGCACCATCAAAACCCGCTTCCAGTTGGAACAACCTGCCTTAGGCACCTCACAGTACAAGACTTTGTGCTTATCTTCCACATAGATTCTGGACACCATGCGCGTAAGGTGAGTCCGGGGTCTGCTTTTGCCAGTGTACCTTTTGCAGAAATCGTAAAGGAAAGATCTTCGTTTCTCTTGCATCCCATCTATGGTTTTCCAGTGATTGCTTTTGATTAAAGTTTTGTTTAAAGGGCGCAGAACTGGTGGTAAATTTACTTGCCTGAACTGTTTAAGAAGCGATTTAATCTTCTGCGACTCTTCAGATAATCCAGTGGTCAAGGAGCCTGCCATCCCTAGAATAGGGTCAGCATCTCCCTGAGAATGTCCAGTCTCAATAAGAGCTTTACGTGGCTTGTCAAGCTTTTCACCAGTGACCCAGTTTTTTGGTTTTCTTTCAGGTTCCTCTGAAGAATAGAATCTGAAGTTCTAAGAGAGGAAAAAAGAAACCAGAGAACTCTTAGAATGTTCCTCTATTGGGGCCTGCTAAAAATGTTGCTGCGTAGAGAGCTGCTTTTCGGGATTCCATCTGCCCCACTCCTTTCTCTCTCCCCTCCAATTTTCCATCCCCCCCCCCCACTGCCCCAACATTCACCCAGCATGTTGTAGCAATTAAGCATGCTTTTTGGGACTCTCACTCCCTTAGGGTTTTGGTTTCTTTAGAAAAAACCGCCAACTACTACTGCAGCCCTTGATGTTTCCAGTGTATGCTTGCACTTCCCTCTTGAGCATGGATGCTGTCTGCTTTGGCCACATCAGCCAAACAAATAGCACTTGCTTGCTGAAACAGATCTTATCTGCATTGCTCACCACCAGTCAACCTTCATTAACAAAGTAATGAAGTGATGGGTAATGAGTGAAATTTGCTGTAGGAAGGCACTCTGGAATCCTTGTTAGCAGATAAGGAAAATGGATTCTCAGTATATTTTTTATTGAACAAGTAGTTCTATGTTCTTTAAAGGGGAAAATGAATATTAAGAGATGAGACTTATCTTTTTACAGAAGTTGAGTAGCAAGGAGTCCTCTCATGCATGGTTCTCAGGGATTTGCTAGATTTATTTATTTATGAGCAGATTTATAACCCACATATTTCACAAATGCTTGCACAAGGATATGTGCAGTACTATAATATCAGGTTCTGTGGGACTTCTGCTTTATCTTGCACTAGAGAAACCACATCTTTGGATTCTGCTTAACTTTTCTGATTAAAAAAAGATCTAGGATGTGGCATAAACTATCCTTCCATGACTAGAAGACACCTTTCACGTGTGGAAGGGAAGGACACTTTTGGAATCTTCCAACTGATTTTACTGGTGGTTTTATTTGTTTTATTTTGTGTTGCAATTTAGTGGCTTTATATGGCGAACTGCCTACAGGGCTTAGCATGGGTTGAGGTGAAAGCTGAATAAACAAACAGACAAACGAACTGATTGAAATTGACTAGCGACCAGGAATCTATTTATAACTGTACTTTTCTGAATGTTGTGTAGATTGAATCCCAGGAATCCCTAAATGATACAAATGAACTTCTGCAGCTGAGGATATATACAGGAAATATGCAAATACAGATAACAACACTGATATCACAAACATCTGTAGATCTGAAATTTACCCTCAGTGTATTATGAGTGGAAAACCTTTGAACGATTTCAACAAGAGGGAATGAGATATAAAAAGCCAGGTGATGGCTATTATCCAAGAACTGATTTAAATAAACAAGTCAGCTGGGACCCCTGACCAAAGCTCAAAGTTATCCCTAAGGACATTGCAGAGAGGTAACAGTAAGTGACCAGAGGACTTCCAGTGCAGCTACCTGAGAAGGAGAGTACGCACTTGCAGCAGGAGATGCTGAACCACTATGACAGGAGTGACTTTTGTTGTTGTTGTTTTGTTTGCTAGAGCAGCTAAGCTTCTCAAAAGTGCCTCAGGTAGCTCTCCCCAGGTTCAACTGGCACACACACAGCAGGAGTGCCATGGAACTGCTCCCTGCTCAGCTCTGGGAGAAAAATTGTCAGTCAGGAAGAAGGCAGCACTAATCAGATGTGGGGTGGAAAGAGAAACAAAAATAAGGGGAAATGGATGTTGCAAGGTGAGGGTTACATTATGCAAAGCACCATTTTTGCTATTTTGTTTCATGGCCCCCATACTTAATCTTTCTGCAGTTCCAAAGTCATTAACAATGGTACCAAGTATTGACTAATGCAGTGTTTCCCAACCACTGTTGCCTGGTGTGCCGTGGGGAAAATTCGAAAGATTTTTTTTTTTTTGTAAAAGTCAAATTAGGTCCTAATCTATCCCTCGAGCGCCTCTTGTCCGTTATTGTGACGCATGAAGCATGTTCCCGCCCACTCCCCGCCCTCCCTTGCTTCTCTCTCTCTCTCTGTGGCGTTCTCCGCCGCTTCCTGCTGGGCATGCGCAGCTCGCCTCGCGCTTCCATTCCGGCCCCTCCTTCCCCCGACTACCCCGCCGCTCCGTTCCTTTCTCTTTCTCGTGTGTCAGAGAGCGGCGGCGCGAGCACGGCGGTTCCCTCAGGGCTGACGGAGGGCTCGAGGAGGAGGCAGGACATGGAGGCGGAGAAAGCGGCGGCGGCCACCCCCACCTCCGGCTCGAGGCCCGCGTAGAAAGCTGAGGGGGAGAGATAGATAGAGGTGGGCGGCGGCGGCGGCCACGACCAACCACCACAGTAGTGGTAGCGGTGGCGACGGCGAGCAGGGACTCCCGCTCTCTCTCCGTCGTGTCTCTCTCTCTCTCTCTCTCTCCCGGGCCCGTCCGTTGAGTCTCCCGCGCGCCTCGGCTACAAGATGAGCATCGAGATCCCGCCGGGTCTGACTGAGCTGCTGCAGGGCTACACGGTGGAGGTGCTGCGGCACCGGCCGCCGGACCTGCTGGCCTTCGCCGCCGAGTACTTCGCCAAGCCGCGCTCTCCTTCCTGCCTCGCTTTGCTGCCTCCCCCCCCCCCCCCCAAAGCTTGGAGGTTCCCCGGCGCCGACCCGCAGGTTTGACCCCCTTCTCACACCTGTTCGCGCTCCTTGCACGGAATGGGGCGGATGGGGAGGAACGGGGCTCGCCGCTGCCTCCGCTCGCCCTCCCCCCCTCTGCCGGCGGTCCCGCGATTCTTGGCTTTTTGGCGGTTGGCACAGAAGGAAGGCAAGGGGGAGGGGAAAAAATTGAATTTTACACTTTCGTGCGTCCCTCCCGGCGTGACGCTGCGCGCTGACGTCACGGGGCTGTAATGGTGGTGTGCCTCGAGATTTTTTTCATGAAACAAGTGTGCCTTTGCCCAAAAAAGGTTGGGAAACACTGGACTAATGGCTGGTGATTGTCAGGTACTCAGTAAGTGAGTGCAGAGTGAGGGAAGGACAATCCATGTCAGTCTGTGAGCCATCGGTTGCTGGTCCACGGTGACTCCACCACAGCCCAGCTTGGGTGGGATGCTTCAGGGACCAAATAGGGTACCAGTATCTGTGGGGAATGCTGATCCACCACATCAGATAGCGTGAGAAGCACCAAATATTTTGATGCAAGTAGCATGAATAGTCCCTGTATTATCCTGCTTTCTGTTGAAATTGCAATGGTATACTGGCTTGTCAATAAATAAATCATCACTACAGTCTCTCTTCCTTTTGTGAACCTGTGTGGTATAGTGGTTACAGTGTCAGACTATGACTTGGGAGACCAGGGTTCAACTCCTCACTCAAAACTTTGGGCCTAAACTACCTTGCAGGGTTGTTGTGTTTAAATGAGATGGGGGAGAACCCTGTATACCACCTTGAGCTCCTTGGAGAAAATAGTGGGATATAAACGCATTTAAATAAACAGATAGATAAAATAGGTTTATGTTAAACATAATGGATGGAATTCAATGTTGCACTAATTTGATCATTCTCTCAGTGTTTCCACATGTCAGAAAGAAGGTTCTCCACACACAGAAAAATACCTGGGCTGTTCTGGGAATTCTCCTGACCCCCTAGAGCTAATTTGGTGGGAGGGCACAGGGGAAGAGGGGAAAGAAGTCCCGTTGCACTAGCAGGATTTGTTGTTCTGGCTCCTGCTAGTGCATCTGCTCAGTTGAATCTGGCCCACTAACTGCTGCAATTAGTGAGTAAAAACAACTAACGTTTGAACAGAGGCAGCCTCCATAAGTGCTTTGTTTTATTGACTCTATTTAGGAAAAGGAGCAAAGAGAAAAATGTAAATCACAAAGTGCAGCTGGCCACCCACTCAAATGGATGCAAGTTAGATATCTTGGAACTTGTTTTCATGTTTTCTGTATAAATTAAAAACCTTGGAAGTAGTGATTTTGTGTCTCCCTGTATTAGCTAATCAGCTTTCAGTGCTCCTAAGCAAGAGTCCCACTTTCACCTTCCGAGCATTCCCTGCAGTGCATCAAATGTGACATTCCAGGAAGCAGAGTGTCTATGTGCATTTCTTCTTGCATTCCCTGTACTGCCGAGAAGCTCGGAAAGGTCACTTTACCCTCACAGCAATCTTGTGGAGATGGACAGGGCTTGTGAGACACACAAGAGGGGCCATGACGCCATCAATGGATGCTCCTGGTGCACCCACGCAACACTGGTTTACTGTGCATTATGTTACTCATGTTATGGCCACCTGCGTGGAGCAGCTCTCTGCCGAGGTCGTTTCATGTACTTTCTACATGAAATGTGTGACCTCAGTGAACGCATAAACCAGGTGACCTTTGAAGGATGGTCTTCCCCGTTCCATAAGGAATCACAGTGGTCATTAAATGTCTCAATAATGGTTAGCCTTGGGGTTGTGTCTAAGAATACCCAGGATTTCCTTGTCCAATGCAAGTGAGACAAGGGTCTCAGTTGACTTGATAAATCAACCACTGTGGTGTCCTCTGGATGCTCCTAGACTACAACTCCCATCATCCTTGACTATTGGCCAGATTGCCTGGGGTTGATGGAAGTTGTATTCAAACAACATTTGGAAGGCACACGTTGGCTAACCCTGCCGTGATACAGTAACTTCTGCATCTTGACTGCATAACCCAAGCAAGACAGAACAGTTCGGAAAAGCAGGGATTTCCATTAGGGAAGCTATTTAAAAGGCTATTTAAGTTGCAATGATGTTTTAAACCTTTTAAATTTAGCAATGTGGTTGTTTAAAATGTAAAAAAATATACAAAACGTGAAATAAAATATATTCTGTCTAGTCCAGGAAAGGCAACCAGAAAGAGAAAAAATGGGAGTAAGCTTTACTGTGTTTTAAATTTTATTCTCCATCCTCCTGTTTTTGTATTTGTGTTATGCCCTGAAATTGGATAAGATGAAAGTTGGCATTAAAATGTTTTAAGTAAATAAACTTGGGAATGCAGCAGCCAGTGCCCACTTATAGATGACAAAGGGTTAAAAACTACAGAAAGAAGCCACAAAAAGAGGATGAAATGGGGGTCAGTGGCACAGGGGGAAAGGTTTAACCCTTTAGTCCCATGGAGTGGGCTGTGGTGGGAGCTAGACTATCTTAAGTGGGGTGGGAGTGGCGGAGAGAAAGTATCAAGACATAATTCCTTGGCTAAGTCAAAACATACCACTTTCTTTTAGCTTCTGACTTGTTCATACAAGACTGTACAAAATCACATGCATTAATGAAATGAGACAGTTTGCACAATCTGGTTCAACAAACTGATTTGTGTAGGCAGTAACTTGGATAAACGGAATTAATCTCCAATTTTGTTTGCCAATTCTTGTTAAACTGCTAATTAATTTCCCCCTTGTCTTCCTCTTACAGTCAAAATATTATGTATTTTTTTTTCTTAATAAGCTGAAGTTCATGATGGCTGAGGAATTCTGAATCTTTGCCAGCCTAGTAGCATCTCCACATTAGGGCTACACTCTATGATCCTCTAAATGGAATTAACTGCTGGTAAATATTTATATGCATGCAGTTTTTGGCTCTAATCCAGAGAAAGTTAGTTGTGCTTAAGTTTTATTCAAATAAAGGAGATGAATTACTTGCAACTAAATTAAGCTCCAGTTAGATCTTCAGCAAAACCAACTTACTCTGGATAGGAACAACTGAGCTCTGTTAGATAATTTCCATGCACTCTGGCAGTTGTCACGGTGTCCCGTTGCACCAGAAGCAGTTTAGTCATGCTGGCCACATGACCCCGAAAGCTGTCGGTGGACAAACACCAGCTCCCTTGGCCTGAAAAGTGAGATGAGCACCACACCCCATAGTCACCTTTGACTGAACTTAACCATCCAGTCATTTACCTTTTACCATAGGGAGTGTAGTGTGGCAGAAACAACAAACATCTGCCTATAAATTATTGAATGGGTTTTAACCTATCTAATGCAAAATATCTAATACAAAGTACTGTATGTATATCTCATGAACTATGCAGTTAAAAGATGTATATACATTTTTAAAATACCTGATTAATTGCGTGCTGCTGTATTTTTTCTTCAGACACTGAAAGAAAAAATTAAAAATCAGTAAGTAGTAGTATATTACAATGAAGTGATCGTGTACATAACAAAACTAAGTTACGAGAGAAAAGTTATGAAACAAAGTGCAAAAGTATACAGAAATATTGAAACTAGCTACCTTTTTAATCAGTATTCTAGAATATGTGGAATGTTCACACATTAGGAAAAGCATATTGGCCTAGTTTGCATGTAACATTAAAACATGGTTTAAACAAACCTTAGTTAACAAATCATGGTGTAGTGTTACATGCAAACCCAGCCCAGCACCTTAACAATTAACTGTGTGCTGTTGCAACACAATGAAGCAACACCAGTAGTAGCATACCGGTGACACTGTGAAGCAACACAAGGAGTAGCACTGTGGCTGACCACTTCTTGTCCGATCGTTTGATCCTCATCTTATACCTACATCTTTAAAAACTCTTGCCTGGGAATTAAATTATATTTCCTTAATAAATCCAAAAGGACAAGGGGTTGAGCAGAAATATACTAAAAGACTGCCAACAGCATGGTACTTAACATTTTATAACATAAGGAGTTTTCACACACCAGTCACTGCATGCCATATATAGTTACATCTTAATAGTTTCATTCCCCTTCAGAAGAAGATGCTCCAAATACAAGAGAATTTTGCTTCTGCCTTTTGAAGACAGCAGGCATTAAACACAGGCTTCTTGGGCAGTTACCTCAGGCCATGCAAGCTCCAGGATGGATTCCTAGAATATTTCCTAAACCATAATACTGAGGAGCTGATGTACTAGAGGCTTGCCTAGGAAAGTTTTATTAGCGTATTCTATTACAACACAGCTTTATCTAGGGCTGCAATCCCCAAAAACAACTACATATGAAAAGATATGACAGAAAGAGATGGAGCTTGCACATGCAAAAGTGAACAGGGACTGCATACATAATATGGAATACTCATTCTACAGCAGAAAACGCCAGCACTTCAACTGAGGCAGGTAAGGTGGAAAAGTGGTTTGGCAGACTCAGGCATCTTGTTCTCTTATTAGAAGTGACTTGGGAAAGCCAGCAGGGCCATTTAGAAAAGGGAAGTGCAGGCAGAAATCCTCTTTTCCCCTCCCTACTTATGCAGCTTAAAAGAATATGTTGAAAATAAAGGCAACAAAGGTTGTTGTTATGTGTTTTTTTTAACTTTTCATGTGCACTAGGTTACCGTTATCACTGAAAGGCTTTCACCTTGTTTGTGGGAATTTCAGTTGAACTCCATCAATCACGGTTTTCTGGGCCAAGGATATGTGGATGGCACTCCTTTTACAGCTTGTCAGTGTCACAATTTGTGTAGCCAGAGGGATTGCTGTGGAGCCACATTAGGCAAACTATCAAACTGGCAGGTTTTAAGGCATTGACAAATGCGCTCACTTTTGTTCTTCTTCAAACACAGAAGGTTGAAGGTTTGCTTTCATGTTTACAAAATTGCATTTTTTTTCCTGCAGGACAACAAATGGATCAAACCTCTTTTTTTAAAAAAATAGTATTTTTCACCTGATTTACAAGTGCTGATCTTTCTACATGGCAGAACATCCAGTAATACCTTCGTGGTTACTTTTGTTATTGAGCATATTCAATCCAAATAATCTGGTGATTAGCATCTTTAAAACTGATAGGCTGAATTAAAAAGGTGGCAGATCTAAATTAAATGACCAAATGAGATAAGGCACACATTAACTAGAGATGTGAAATATACATATCTTCCTAAGAGATTCCCTTAATTTAACAGCATATATTATCATATCTATCCAGTAATGTATGCATGTCATAAGCTCCCCTGCAAACGAGATGGCTTATTCATTATGGTGGAGATCTGTGTGTGTACTCCTTTCTGCACATAGACCAACTGATAAGCACATGTACTTTATATGCAGATTGGAGCAAACCCCAAAATCTCCATGCTCAAGTTCTGCATGTGTTAGCAGGTGTCCCAGAGGTCTTCCAGTTGAATAGAAGAAGCATTTTGCATCAGTCTTGCAAATCAAGAAATTGCTTTTTGACTCATCTAGTACCATAGCTCAGTGGCAGAGCACTTGTTTTGCATGCAGAAGGTCTCAAGTTTAATTTTTGGACATCGCCTCTGCTTGAGAACCTGGGAGAGCCGTTGCCAATGAGGTAAATGGCATTGGGCTGGATAGATTAATAGCATGATTCAATAAACCAAGGATAGAGAACCTCTGGCTAACTAGATGTTACTAGACTCCAATTCCCATCAGACCCAACCAGCATGGGAAAGGTCAGGGATGATGGAAATTGTGATCCATGAACATCGGGAGGGCCAGAGGCTCCCTATTTCTGCAGCAAAGCAACATAATGTGGTTATTTCTTGAAATATGTGAGTTTCTTCTGAGAGCTGCTGGTGGTGAAGAATGTCAGACTGGAACTGGGTATACCCAGGCTCATTTCTCCACTCAGCCCTAGGTGACAATGAGCCAGGGACCATATTTCAACCTGTCCTACCTCACAGAGTTGTTGTGAAGGTAAAAGAGGGGCATGCATTCTGTATCAAGCTCCTTGGATGAAAGACAGGATAATAAATAATAAAGAATAATAAAGAGTGGCTGTTAGCTATGGAAGATAAATATCTGCAAGTGTAGATAATTCTGTGGGTGATAACAAGGAAACCCAAATGGACTCAATTATTGGTTTATGACCAATGGTGTCCTGAATTTCGGAGTGCTTGGAATTTGGATTCTAGGTCTCTACATCACTCAATTCCAAGTAAGGCATTTGTGAACACAGTCCTAGTATTTTCTTACTTTGAAAGGTAGGTTTTAAAGAAGTATCTTGTCTAATGATCTCTTAAAGTAACTATCTTCCTAAAGAGAGAGAGAGAGAGAGAGAGAGAGAGAGAGAGAGAGAGAGAGAGAAGGATCAAGATTACTTATTGCTTTAGGCTATGGCAGAGGATTGTCTCTTTATGGTAATTACTTCCTGCATAATGGTGTACTATTTTGTTTTGTAGATACAAGTGTTACTTTTTTGCTTCAAGAAGGAAAATTAAACATTATTTAGGCAGTCTTTCAGTAGGCACTGCTGTGTTCATTGAGAACATCATTGTGACAATTGAAATCACATCTTGAGGCTAATTTTTGTAACCAAATAAGGCTCTCTCTTTTTGGTAATAAAAGATTAAGGAGTATGTGTTTTAAACATCCTTTAATGATGTACAAGATGCTTGGAAAGACCAATGTTTGCAATCTCTGGTTGGATCAACTCTATTTTGCTGAAAGGTTTGTGGACTTTGAATACTGATGCTTTCCTGCTTCCCAGTACATTTGTTTTTAGGCTATTTTTATTTCACTTTAAAGGAATTTTAATAACTTTGTGTTGACAGCATAGACAGCTGGGGCTGAGAATTAAAGAAAAACTCACTTGCTGACTGAGGAAGGAAGTGACATCAATGAGCTTCTAAAGACAGCCCAGAGGGGAAACTGAATTTTGTGCATGTGGCCTGCCGTTTCACTGTATTTACAGGAATGCCTACAAATGCAAATGGGATCATTTATGGTATCTATCTCAAACATACCAAGAAATTGTAGAACTCTGGAAAGACTTCTCTGACAGTTTCATTTTGAAGGATTTGCAACAGGATCATTGGTCTAAGTCCTCATTACTAAGGGTAGTTTCCCCTAAGTATTTTGACTTGCACCATTATCTGAAACTATTATATTCTGGAAACTCAACCCATTTGTACCCATGTTCTTTTCCACCACAGTGGCAACATACAAAGTTTCGTGGTGTTGCAATAGTATAGAAAAAAACGATGCCAAATTCTTAACACACAATTTGCTGCCCTAGCATACAAGCCTTTATACATTTCTACACAATCAGACAAACATTATCACAATTCTGTTTATCCGCCTGCGTTACTACTCCTGCAAGCTCTGAGACAACAATAGCAGTTTCTTATCATATCCCAACGTTATTACCAGGGAGGCTAGTCCTGAATGTCTTACTTCCACATTTGCTACTTTGCAGCCATTAGTTCTAATAACAAGGACCTTCTTCAATCTGAATGGCTCATCTACTGTTATTGTATCTGTTGCATTTGCAACACTGCTTTCACATTGTCTCTCAGGCACTTTTGCCTTCTCTAAATGTAGCAAACTCTAAAAATATAGGCTTGTCAAATGAATCTTTTCTCCTTGCAATCATTCTAGTTACTGCTCTTTGCACTTGCTCTCGTTTGAAAGCACATGCATATAGCACAATATGGACTGACTAGCATTGAATAAATGATTTGCGTTGTAGGCTTGACTTATGCTGGAAGGTTGGACCACAGAAATGTTTAATACCTCAACAATGTAAAATTCGAGAATTGCTTCTTTGCTTAAGAAGCATGCAAACTAGTAGATTAAATACCCCCCCATGAACCTTTCCAATTTGACCAGATTTGAATATAGATATGTAAACAAAATTCAATAAAATATGGTAAAAGTATGCGTCCTCTCCCTATTTTTTAGAGTGCCTTATAGCTTCACCATATTTATTTTGTGCAAATTAAGCGACAGGGTATGATGAAAAGGTCCCACCATGAATTAATTGCCTTTTCCTTAGTATTGCATAATCGTAGCAAGCTGTCACGGCGCCAACTCACCAGTTACCCTGGCAGCGTTAAACATAAAAAGGAACTCCAAGTTGAAACTGATTGAACCAAATGAAGGAAAGCTGGCCATTTCAGAGCCTTTGAATTCTCACAGCATTCTACAGTCTTTCCCTGGCTAATTTTTGGTGATTACTTTTGATATGAAAACAGTTCTTTAATTGTCAGTCTCTAATAAGGATGCAGAGCTGTTCCTAGGCGGTTCAAAGGACCCTGGGAACATAAACATTTGCAAAAGTTAATGCAGCCAAATATCTTGTGCTGACCCACGTGTGCACATTCAGCTTCTGCCTAATGAAGTCATTACCAACAATGCCAACCAAACAAGATGTTCTCCTCAATTTGACAAAGGGACTCTCATGTGAAAAGAATTTGGGAGTACACATTCATTAATGTTTTTGTGAATAAAAAGGGGAAAGTGAAATTAGACTTCAATTCTGAGCCAAAATTTGCCTTAGCTCCTTTTCTAAGCACAGCAGTAGGTGTAAGAGGTATACATACAAGAGGTATGTATAAATAAAGAGCTGGCATGGTGTAATGAGGAAGAAACTGAACTATGAATCAGGAAGTCCCTGGTTTGAACTTTTGTCTCTGCCATGAACTCAATAGGAGACTTTAGATAAGCAACCACTTCTTAGCCTCAGTCTATGTTTGATGGTAGATAATAGCAGTGATTTACAGGGTTGTAAAGATTGCAACAAGAAAATCCATGTAAAATGTTTTAAAGCACTATACAAGTGTTAATGATTCTTATTCATTATTATTGCCACTATGCTTAAACATTTCATTATTTTAAATATCGGATTTTACTTTGCACTGGAAAGCTAAAACAGTAACCGCAAGTGTTCAGAAAACACAAGAAAACACAAGAACACTATACCTAATTTCCTAAATAAGAACCATATGGCTGGCACACTAAGTCAGCCTGATGGAATAATTTGATTGTTATCAGGAAGCAACAGCTCATGGATTTGGTCATGTTTGCAACATGGAGGTTATGAATGTAGTTGTTCATTTCTTGGGAGAGGTAAACCCCTAGTTTTGCCATACCAATTCACAAGAGCTGAAATCAGGCTTTATACTAATTTTAAAACATTTACTTGCTCTTTAACAGGCAGTAGAATGAAGTGTCAGGTCAATTCTTCTTCCTCTTTTTAAATATTGACTTCTTTGTAAAAGTTCCTGTGATGGGTGTGTCATGAAAATGGGTGGAATTATACCTGGCACGAAGTCATGTTATTTCCCCCCTGTAGTGGAACATTTTCTTCTTCTCCTTCCTTGCGCACACCAAAAATTTGTTCTAGGGTTTCCCCAACCTCTGCAGGAGATTTGGGGACAGTGTGCTTGTTTGTGTGAGTGTAAGCTCCATTGTGCAAGCGGAAGTCATTCTGCTCACACAATTATTTAGTTGAATATGGCCCAATGGTTTCATGTTGCCACACCTGTTTACAGTTTATATCATCAACATCATCATTGACTTTTATTGCACAGTAATTGTCTCCTGCTGCTTGGATGCCACCCCCCCCCCCCATTTTTAAACACAAAATAGCTCTACATAAGCTCATTCAGGGTCCATGTGGTGAACATGACCTCACAGTGCTTGGTAGCCAATCAAATATGAATATGCAATGATGCCACTGAGAGTGAATGAAGTTCTCCCACTCCTCTCATTCTGAAGGGTGGGGGCAACAGAAGTAAAAGCAAACATGGAAGTTTGCTGCCCAGGCAAATCAGATTGATAGCCCCATCTTGTCTTCCTGTGCTTGTGGTTTCATTACCTACCAACACTTTAAGGCAATACTTTTGCCCCAATCCAGCTTGTCTCCAGGTGTCTCTGCACCTACGAACAATTGACAAAGCACTCAGTTGTGTACAGGTACCAGGAAATAATTAAATATTTCAATTCAAACTCGGAAATGGCGGGAGAGAGCTGAAGAATCCTCATGGCTCATGAGGAGACCCTCCCCAGATCCTGAAGAGAACGTCAGTGAGGGCGGAGGAAGCCCTGAAGAGACCAGAGGTGCAGTGAGGTTTTGTTTATGCTGCTCTGCCTCCCTGCTTAGCAGCTGATGTGTGGAGTAGTGCAGTAGCAGCCCCTTTCCTGAATGTCCTCCAACCTCCTGCTGGCTCCAAAGCTTCAATTCTAGTTGTGGATATTTTTGGATACAGTATTTTTTGTATGGATGGAAGAGAGAGCGGCAGAGAGGGCATTTAAACACCCTTTAAATTGGTGCTCCCCACTTTATGCAATTTATGCGCATGGGGCCCATAACTTAACCTCAGTGTAAGTGGGGGGATGTCTGTACACTACATGTAGTACATTTGTTGGCAGCAGGGGAAAAAACAAAAACATGGATTCAAAGTGAAGCCTTAGTGGAATACTAATTCATTTCAAAAATAAAACCTGTCATGCTGCCAAGGTGGTTAAATGAGCAGCAGAATGGAAGAAAATTGCTCTTTCAGTTTACTAATGATGCTCAACTCTGGTTTATAGAAGCCTCCATAGCAGCAGCATCCTGCTCCCATGTGAACCTGTCCAGTGGTAGGCAAAGTGCCTCTTACTTTCAGAGATGAGAGGGATGCTGCGAGGGAGAGGACTTTCTATCTGTGCAATGCCCTCCTCAGGGCTATTTATCATGCACCTCTTTTCATCGCATTTAAGTGGCAGGTAAAGACTGCTCTCTTTGCCCAGGCATTTATTTGTGTTACGATCAATCTGACTTAGGCTTTTGCATTGTAATGTGGACAGTTTTATTTTAATCTGGCTTCTGCATTTGTCTTTGGTGCCTGGTGAACAATTTAGTTGCAATAAGGAATATCAATAAAAATAACAAATATCCATAGAGAAAAAACAAAGGTCCAACAGAGTGATAGATTTGGCTGCTCTGAAAGGTGTGATTCAACATAAATACTTTGCTTGAGCTATGTCCATGAAGATGGAAAGTGAAATGTTACAAAAAAGGGGGGCTCTCTAAAACAGAATGTAAAACACTTTCATCTTGTTTTATTATTAGAGTAAAATAAAGAAGCATACTCCAAATTATCTTATTTGTAGTGAAGCATGGCAGTAGCCAGAAAGTGGGAAGAAACCAGGCGAGGCCATCACCTTTAAATTCATTCCTAATGCATGAATTTAAATTATAATTATACTGATGTCACACAAAAACCTTCAAGTAATCAGCTGCTGCAGGGAGTTCATTTTACCTACATTTTCCATAGTTAGATTATGACCTTTCAAGGCTTCTACTTAGATCCAGCTGCATTTATTGGAAATAATTTGTTAAAGGTCATTCATGAATGGGAATACTGGTTTTATATATGCAAAAGATCAAGTTGGTACCGCTTTACACCCTAAAGTTCAAAAAGGAATATAGAGGAAGATCATTATCACATCAGATTTGTGAGTTGTTATTTAAAAAGTGGAGAGGGGTATTCTAAGGACACATTTATCTGCCCTAGCTGCAACAAAACATGTCTCTCCTATATCGGCCACATCAGGCACTGTAACTCTCCAATGGTTTGACATCACCTTAAAAGGCACACTCCTCCATTGTCACCCAAGACAGATGGATGCCAAAAACAAAGCTACAAGAATGAGGCAGTGGTGGAGAATCTGGGGTCCTTCACATTGTCGGACTCCCATCAGCCCTGGCAAGCACGGCCAACCATCGGAGCTGATGCCCAGTAACATCTGGGTGCAGGGGGACCACAGACACTTCAAGAGAATTGAAGATTTTGGAGATGCTCAACTCTTTCTTCTCAGCTGCCAGTTAACATCCCACCCTTGCATTCTCAGGTCTCAACCAGCTACTACTCCCTTTGTGGCTACCACTTCACTTTCGTTTGTTTTCCAACAGCTTATCAGTTAATGGAGTTCTCTTCTGATTGAACTAGTCCAATTCAGGTAAACTTCTTCCCAGTAAACTGGTTCCCGAACTTTATATCTTGATTCAGCTGCTGAAGGTTAAGCTGTAGAGCATGCACTTTGTGTGCAGGAAGTCCCAGGTTCCATTCCTAGCATCGTCATGAAAAGAGCAGCAGAGGAAGGAAATATTTCTTTTTTATGCCTTGAAGACCCACCACTAATAATAATAAATAATAGCCAATACCTAGTTCAATGAATACTTTGACTCACTATAAAGACTGCTTTATATGAACACCTTTTGGCTAAGAATTCGCCTTCCTTGCTGATGGGCTCTAGGACCAGAGATATTACAGCCAGTCTAAGCCAGAATCTGGGTTATTTGCAAATATTATCTAGGCTTTGGCCTGAACCCCCAGTCTCCAAGCTTTTTCAGTTGGAAATAGCAATCTCCTTGAAAGAAGTGGGCAGAAGTACTGTAGGTTGTGATCTACTAGTAGATCTCTGCATGATTTGACACAGATTTGCAAGGACTCCCAACTGTTTAACAATGTTTAACAATGGCAGCAACAAAATGACG
Source organism: Podarcis muralis (assembly GCF_964188315.1). Lineage (NCBI taxonomy): Eukaryota > Metazoa > Chordata > Lepidosauria > Squamata > Lacertidae > Podarcis > Podarcis muralis. The sequence continues at coordinate 43,884,194 of NC_135662.1, read as the reverse complement.
GCCTCCTGCCAAATTATGTTGCTGAAATGAAGACATTTTGGGGTAAGGAGGAATGATTTTGTGTGGGGAAGTAGTGTGATTTCAATTCCTGTATTCAGAATTCTTTAATTCTGTGTGTAGTATTTTTTTTGAACTGGATTCTGGTTTGTAGATCTCAGTGTTCTAGAAAAAAAGTAGATTCCACAAAACTGATGTTTGCTTTGTATTATAAAATTCCACTGTATATTTTTTAATCAGCATTTGAAATATATAAATGGGAAATTATTCTCAGTTTAGCCCCAGCAACTGCTGAGATGTTCATTTGGCATGGTTAAGACACAATTAATTCTCCAGTATTGTTCTGAACTGAGAAATGTTGAAGACAATTTTCAGGCAGTTGGTTCCCTTTGCACCTTGTATTGAACACTTGCTTGAATGTCAATTTCTTTGGGCCCCCCTCCAGATGACCCATTTATGGAGCATTCATCATGATTTGCTTGTGCAAAGTGTACACAGAGGTTAGATTATATCTGGTGTTTCTTGAGTATTCATTCTGATTTGTTTTTGGTTCAATTACATGATTTGATTGCAGGCGATTTACATATCTTCCCATTAGCCATTTGTTCACCCTACACATTTCAATGCATTTCCCCCTCATTTTCAAATGGTAGAAAGTATGGGGTTTTGCTTTTTGAAGTGGATTTGCTGTGCTAGGGTGACAGAGAGCTTTAATCTACTTACAATGCACAACCCCAAGTTCTGGGGTGCACTTGAAGCCTCCCACAAAACACTGATAGACTGGAGATGCCCTATATATATCCCCACCTTTCATCCCAGGGCATCTCTATGTGGAGATAAATGCAGATTATTAGTATATTCCATATATGACTCTTATTGTTATGTGTGGAAGTTGTTAAAAATGTAGTATTGTAATTAGCCATCTGGCACATGATAACTTCAATTAGCCTGATGAACAGACTCCTTTTGGTTAATATATTGTGTCAATGGGATGTTTACAACTGCCGGTTTCAAGCATTTTCCCCCTTTGGATTTCAAAGATAACTAGCTCCCAAGACCACAGAAAGAAGACAAACATCTTCACTAATTGTGGCATGGTGCCATTATTGCATAATACAAGTAATATAATTGGGGGGTGGAGGAGCTGTACAAGCCTAAAGAGAGGCAAGACAGAGATGAATGTCAACACAAAAGTAAGCATATATATATGACTGCATATGTCCTTGATATTGCACATTCTTGATGATTTGTGCTCATGATGCTATCAGGGCAAGTCATACATGACCCCACTTTCAATCCTGTTTTTGCTTGCTAAAGCTTTGTGGTGGTCACATTGCTTTCCAATCAGTTCATATCTAATAACTTCCTGCTGAAATCCTGTAACTTTTTATAACACAAATATTCTGATTTATTTCTATACCGCTTTTGTTGCGCTATAGCCTTTCCAGACAGCAATAATGTGGTAGCATTTTGGAAGCATCACTAATCAATCACTAATGCACTATTATTGTGGCATAAACATGTAGCAGAATATACCCAGAATAAAACTTCATTCCTAAAAGGCCATTAGGAATGCTTCTGAGTCATCCCTCTTCAAATTTCCCCTAGAATTAATGGTTCTGGTTTCTCTTGCATTGGCCAAAAAATGGCACAGACATTTTCTTGTTTGGCTTTCGAGGATTTTATAAGTATGTGTTTTTAATAATCAATATTCTGCTTTTCTTCTCTATGAAAGTTAGAAGGACATAAATCTATAAACAGCAAAACAATACTGTATGATGAATCAGAACAACAGAACAGCAATTCAAATATCTAGAAGGGCTCAATAGCTTGATTTTAAGAAGAAAAGTTTTAATTGCCTTCTAAACACTGTCATTGAAGGAAACATTATTAGTCATTTGGGAGAGAGGGAGGTCTAGGGGAGGGAAGACATCACAGAAAAGGCCCTATCATGCACTGTCACCTTAAAAAAGGTAAAGGGACCCCTGACCATTAGGTCCAATCGTGACCGACTCTGGGGTTGCGGCACTCATCTCGCTTTACTGGCCGAGGGAGCCGGCGTACAGCTTCCGGGTCATGTGGCCAGGATGACTAAGCCACTTCTGGCGAACCAGAGCAGCGCATGGAAACGGCGTTTACCTTCCCACCGGAGCAGTACCTATTTATCTACTTGCACTTTGACTTGCTTTCAAACTGCTAGGTTGGCAGGAGCAGGGACCGAGCAACGGGAGCTCACCCCGTCGCAGGGATTCGAACCGCCGACCTTCTGATCAGCAAGTCCTAGGCTCTGTGGTTTAACCCACAGCGCCACCCGCATTACCACTGTCACCTTACCCTGCAACTTTAAACAACCACTCAGCATGCAAATATCAACCTAGCTAACTGCAGCAACATTGGAACCAAAATGAATCCCCTACTAATTTCACCCAATAAACTGTTTGTTATATGAAGAAAAACAGTCACAGCCTATAAAAGTACTCATCTCCATTAAAGACATAGCAACCTGTTCAGGCAAAAAGTTGACAACCTTTCTTTCCCAAAACAATCAAATAAACAAATAAATAATACAGCATGTTAAAATGACAGGTTACTAAGGGCTTTCCATATTCACTCAAGCTTTAAAATGAATGGCAATCTTAATTGAATTGACTGCTGTAACTTTTACTTCAACAATGCCTAGATAAACACAGAATTTGAAACACCCAGTTTGAAAATAGTTCCAAGGGTGAAGAAATCTAATCAATGAGAAAATGTACTGTATCATTATTATTTTTTTTGGCTGAAGCACAAAATAATAATACTTGGTGCATATAGTTTTGACTATCCAAGCAATTCACATACATTTTCAATGTAATCCTTACAAGAATGTGTATTTGTATTACAAGCAAGTCCATTTTCAGCCAAAGCAGCAGGTATTTGAGAAAAGGAAAGAACTATCAAGACAAGCATTGTTAAGTTTCCAGAAGAAAAGCCTTTTTCATCTTTTGGAGCAAAAACACTCTTGTGGCACCCAAAAAACAACAACATACAGTATTAACTGTAAAGGGAGACTGCAACATGAAACTGTTGAATTGCAGTACTCAGTGCTATCATGTGCAGATTTTTTGCATGGAATAGGTGTTAATTGGCTGACCAACACCAGAATGTCTGTGTCATCAAGAGTTCTCTCTGTGTGTGAATTGCTGCTATTAAGCACCTAATTAACACAGTACATTTATACATTTCATTTTCACTTGACCTCACTTTCTATCATCTGTCTCTTCCTCCACCTAGTCGTGTGTGTGTGTGTGTGTGTGTGTGTGTGTGTGTGTGTGCGCGCCCCCACAACTCAGAATAACACTCCATGCATCTGATGAAATGGACTATAGTCCACAAAGCTTATGCCATAATAAATCCGTTAGGCCTTAAGGTGCTACAAAACTCTTTATTGTTACAGTTGTGTCACCGCACAGATCAGGAGTGAAGTCTTTATAAATTAACACTTGTGTCTATTGCATAATTCAACATCCAAGTAGAGAGCATTAGAATCCCAACATGCCTTCCTTGCCCATGGTGACTGGCGGCAGCGGCAGCAGCAGCAGATCAGCAAAGTACAGCAAGCCACCCAGGGGTCTCTCAACTTACCCTTCTCCCCATAGTTTGAATAGCTTGGCTACAGGACAGAGTAGGAGCGGGCGGGGGAAGAAATAATTTGGCAAGCTGGCCCTCTGCGTGCCCATGCTAGGTAATGCAAACTAGTAGACACAAAAATAGCTCTCCACTGATGCCAGAAAAGATCCATATAAATTGTGAAATTTCATCGAAATCATACTGATCTCATAGTGAGGGAAATAAATTAAAAAATTAAAAAATTGTGCAGTAGCACCTTAGAGACCAACTAAGTTAGTTCTGGGTATAAGCTTTCATTGCATGCACACAAAAGCTTATACCCAGAACTAACTTAGTTGGTCTCTAAGGTGCTACTGGACAATTTTTTTTTCATTTTTTTTTTCATCTGCGTCTGACCAACACGGCTACCTTCCCGAATCTAGAATCATAGTGAGGGGCAACTCTTGAAGAATAAAGAGAAACAACACATTGTTTTGCAGCAAGTCCAATTTTGCTTCTAGTTTTAGATAACTGCTCATAATTCTGTCAGCCGTCAAAAATATCTATGCACCTGTGCAAAACAGAACAGTGTAGCACAGCTTGCACCCCTGTGCTGCATTCTCAGGCACACTCCAAAATACCTTCCTGCATCAGAACCAGAAACAGTGACCTATGTTATAGTTAAAGAAGTCTGGTTATGAACCAAGCATTAGCATGCAACTAGTGTACGCACTACTGCCCTCTATGTTTCTGATGCAAATATTGAACAACAGTTTTTAACTAGTTCTTCTCTCCCAAAGGGACTTCTGGAACAGTGTTCTTTTCTTGGAAGTCTTCTCTGATTCTTTTCACTCAAGCTACTACATGAAACTTGTAGTTTTAGACTTTTCAGCTTTGCTAAAATGCATTCTTTATTGACTCCCTCTACTCTATAGTCATTACAGTTTCTTTTTTATTCATTTCTCAGCTTAATTATGATAACTTTCTGCCCTTTGCTTTGACTCTTTTCAAATGCTAAGCTAGATATGTTGCAAAACCTCCAATCTGATTTCCAACTTTTTTTTTTTATGGTTCAAAACAACTATTGTGGACCAGATAAGAGCCATGACACCACTTCCCTAATTTATTCACCCGTTGCATAGATTGACATAGTACAAAAAAGGTTAATCCTCCTCTTCCCAAACACCATGGCCACAATTCAATTTGATATCCTCCATTTTTGGCTTGTTCTGTATCTGCAATTTGCCTCCATTCTCCTTGGTTATGTTTCACTTCACAGGCCCCCACCTCCTTATCAGATGATTCAGATTCAGTTTTAAAAACAATAGAGTGACTTGGGCTGCAACAGAATGGTTCAGGCTGTGTTCCATGACCAATGGACTGCCTGTTGGTCACAATGTGGCAGCAGGCCTTCTCGGTGATAGCATCACCGTCTGAAATGTCCTTCCTCAGGTGATTTGTTAAGTGGAAACAGTAAGTTTTCTTGGGCTCTGACTTTTAATGTTTTAATTTCTTACACTGCTCAGTTTTAGTTCTGATATCCAGTTGTGTTTGTGTTTCCCTTAAATCATTTTTATCTAGTTTTAAAGGAAAGTTTTACTGAATGTTGCTGCATTTTTATTGCTTTTATGGAAACTGCTTCGATATTTTTCTTATATGAAGTGGCACAATTAAAAAAAATTAAATCTTTCCCGCAAGAAAGCCCACTTGAGCACAATGGGACTTCTGGAAGCATACACACAGGGTTGCACTGTCTCTCTGTCTCCTTTTTAGATATTCTCCTTTCTCACTTGGCCTTCTTAATTTCTCTGCTCTTGATACTTTCCCTTGTCTAAACCTTCTATTCCACTCCTCCATCCTTTTCAGCCCTGCTTCCATTTCTCTGCAACTTGATGCCCCCCTCAATCTCTCTCTCTATGAAATCATTTAAATGTATTTATTCCCCTAAGCCTATAACACCTGCCTCTTCTCTTCTTTCCCCTTCCTTTTTAGATTGCAACCCTGTGGGCAGGGGTTGTTCTTATTAACCTAATTGTGTACAGTGCCTAGTATCAGAGAGACACTTTTATACATAATAAATATTTTTCTTAAATAGAGCACTATCCTTTCAAGTCAGCATTCTCAACCCCCCCCCCAAAAACATAAAAACTAACACCCATCACTAAACAAGTGATGATGTGAATTGTGTTTTCTCAACACAGTATATCTGTGTAAGAGCGATGTCTGAATCACCCTTAATAACAGCACAACACCTTTGGTGATAGTCAAATAAGTTTTACTCAGAGTAGACCTACTGAAATTCATGGACACTACTAAGTCAGCTCCATTAATTTCAGTGGGTTTACTCTGAGTAAATTTTATTGAATACTACCCTGTGTATGGACACAAATGCCAACATATCAACTTCAAAACTCCTGGAGGTTAGTAGTTTTCATTTTAAAGTACCTCAACTGCTGAAATTAGATGCCAGGTCCACAGCCTGCACATTGACAATATACAGGTAACTCTCCAGCGCTAATCTTGCAGAAAATCAACTGTACAGTGGTACCTTGGGTTAAGAAGTTAATTCATTCTGGAGGTCTGTTCTTAACCTGAAACTGTTCTTAACCTGAAGCACCACTTTAGCTAATGGGGCCCCCTGCTGCCGCCGCGCCACTGGAGCACGATTTCTGTTCTCATCCTGAAGCAAATTTCTTAACCTGAGGTACTATTTCTGGGTTAGCGGACTCTGTAACCTGAAGCGTCTGTAACCTGAAGCATCTGTAACCCGAGGTACCACTGTACTGTATAGGGGTTGAACAAGATCACCCAGTTTCACTTTCCTTTTTCTGTATGATGCTGCTTACATCTGAAGTTTAAAAGTACACATGAAACACATTTCTCTCTCTAAGTTAAGCTCAGTATTAACACATGAAATTTTCAAATTTTTTCAGATGTAGAATTAAGCTCCCTACAGTGCTCCCCCCCCCCTTTTACACATAACAATAAAAAGGGTTTCCTGATTTTTATCATGTTGGACATCTAACAGAGCATGCTCTCAACAGAAGTAAGCTGAATTTACCATATGTGCATCTCAAATGAAGTTACCTTAGTTTAAATTTAACAGACTATGTTGATGGACACTGTTAACCAGTTTTTCAATGGGTCCAGGAAGAAAGCAGCTCTTGCAAGCATCACTTCCTTTTTAGTTGTACCAGGAATCATTTCAAAATGCAGTGAACGGAGTTTTCATACAGGGGAACCTTATATTGAAATAAGTGCTGCATTTCCAAGGAACAAGTTAACAAAGATGATTCTGTGTGGTGAAGTGCCCTCTAGTGACAAAATGAAAATCAGGAAAATAAGTTTTGCAAGAAATAACCTCCTATTGATTTTCTGTTTTTAAAAAATCAGTCTGAAAGTTTTCACCCTTACCCATCATATTAATAAATTTAATGTCATGTTTTATTGTATTTTATTACATTGTGGATTTTAAATAGTTGTAAGCTACCCTGAGTAATGCCTAGGGACTAGAAAGGCAGGATAGAAATATCTCTATAAAGAAAACAAAATAGTTAATAAAAATAAGAATTTCAGTTATAATATTTTGTAGTTGCTAGAACTTAAAATAATAAAGCAATGGTGTCAAATCAGTGGCAGTAATGGCTTACCTTTACAATCAAGAACTGGATGTTGTCACTCAAGCCCCTTTCCCCAAGTCCTCTGGCATGTGCATGGGTCTTGGGAGAAGGATTCATTTTATGCTGGGGTAGAAATATGTTGAAGCTGTGAGGATTCCCCATCACTGCTTGTTTCTCCCAGGCTAGCTTGAAGTGAAAATCTAGTGCCTGCCCAAGGCTTTCTGCAAGTGCCACGGAGGTCTGTAAGGAGTGGGAAATGTCTCTGCTTCTGTCATTCATTGAGAAACCCAGCCCCTTCCAAGTCATGTGTGGAAGGAAGCTCATCCACTAACACAGTCACCAGGAAGGGATTCCTGGCTGGGTTGGTGACCAAATGGCTGCATTTTGTGGAACATTGATAAGCAGCGCCTTTAGAAAGGGGCACAAAGCACCCAGAAACTCCAAGCAGTATGCCTAACGCAAGTAGTCATACATTGGCAGGGTTGTCTTTATGAAAATTATGAAGCTCTTTTTGATGGGAAGAGAGGAAGAGACAACATCAGTGGGGAACTGTGGCAAGTGGAATAGCACAAGGAGATCATAGATGAAGGAACTGATTCTTACACACCCATTCACAGAAAGTGCCTGGTAGCAGAGTCACATTCATCTTCTCTCTCCCATACGCACACTTTCTACCAGCAGCAATTAAAAAATCACAACTGAGAAGAAAATGTAACAAGATGGGGGCTTGGAGGGGGAGGGAAAAAAACCAAACCAAGCAATGCAAGTTTCCAGATGGGCTAATGGGTATTTAAATTACAGTGCACAGGCCTATGACACAAGTTTGCACATGCCAGCTGATATACACAGAGGCCTCTAATCAAATAAAGGTGATGGGTGCCTAAGAGTGTTTCACCAGCATTTGACTTTGCAGTGCACCAAACCATTCCATAAGCATAGTTTAAAAACTTTTTGAAAAGGAGAGGCAAAAGGGAAAAGGATCTGGGACCCATCACAAAAGATTCAGGGCTTGGGTTCCCTGGGCCTGGACTAATTGGATGCAGGAGAATGGTGGGAGGTACCAGCTGGGGTACCCCCAAGGAAAGAAATCTCAGAGCCAGGGGATTGGTGGTGGGATCACAATGAGTGATCAGTGCTTCAGTGCTTGCAACTGCCTCATTGGGGCAAGACTTGCTGGGAAGAGTTGCTCTGTCCAGTAGGCCTGAGCGATTTCATTTCTTTGAATAAAGAGTTAACTTCACTGACACCTTGTGAGTTCTTCCTGACCTGCTCCGAACTCCTACCTTGACAGACAACAGCTAACAATGCATCCAAATGTTATTCAGCTTAGGGTGTTTAAGATATCTTAGTCTATTACTAGGAACAGAACAACTATAGGCAAGAGCAAATTCTGTCTTGAGGTCCCCATAGGAGCAAATGTCTCCTTAATATATGTAAGGCCCAAGTACTTTTATGGCTTTCAACCTTATGTAAACATTCAGAAAAGAAGGTAAAGATCTATGATGGTAAAGGGATGGGCATCTTAAGTTGCAGCTATGGAGTAATATTCCCTCAAGATGCCTGCTCTGAGTTTTCATTTTCTTTTGAATTTTAGAAAACCGACAAATTACTTTATTTATTCTCAAGAACATCCTGCCTATGTCTTAAGAACTTCAGCTGAGGGTCTTCTTTATGTACCTTCACTAGGGCTGCTATATGGCAAGAACAGAAGAGAGCATTCTCTGACATGGCAGCTCAATTGTAGATTACCCTCCATGTAGAGGCTGGTGCTGACTTTACAATCCCTTTGGTGCCAGTTCAAAAATTTTAATCATTTTATGTTGTTTGTGTTGATTAGTCTCTTCTATTATTTTAGTTACCTATACATTGTTTATATGAAAGTTTTTTGTTCTACTGTATTATTATGTTTTAGTGTGATTAATTTTAATCATGTTGATTGTATACTGCAACAATAAAGGGCAGTCTAAAAGTTTGATTAATGAACAAAATAAATAACCTGCCTTTCAGGACATACTGCCCTCATAAGGTGGTTTACTAATACATACTAAACCATAGTTTGCCGGTAGATGTCAGCCAGGCAAATTATGGTCTGAGAAACAATATAGCTTGTTTCCAAATCATTTAAGAATGTATAACTGTAAGAAATCTGAGTTTTTATTTGCTTATGCACAGGTATCTTTTTCATCCTACTGCTACTTGTTTCTGCTCTATGAATATTTTTATATAACAAAAATAGCTATCAAAAATTTCCATACTTCAGAAGTCAACTTTTGCTCTGAAACTGAATAAAATATTATCATTATCAGCAGATGACTATTCTGATGCTTTTTATTACAAAATTTATTTTGTCCACATTTCCTATTTTGATGCAGCTCAATCTTTTTATGCATTATAGCCAACATTGTCATGACTTATAAATACCAGCAAGGGGAGTAGTTACACTTTAGGAAGCTCTCTCTATGTTTAGCTGAGGAAAATAATGGGGAAATAATAAATACATTGGTGTTGGGATTTATAAACAATGGAAAGGACAGAATTTTTATGTCCCACCCCAACACAAAACCTGATCCTTTAATGATTATACCTGAACAAGAAGAAAAAAACACAAAGGAAGCAGACATGCATCATTACAGAAACACATTAAAAATAACACAGCATGTTAAAAGGAAGGAAACGGGGGGTGGAGGGATGGGACATCATGTCATTCCAACATCCGCCCCCCCCCCCATGCTCAAATAGCTATGGGCATAAACTCAGAAGACACACTTTCTAGTTTCCTAAATGAATAACTCTGTAGCTGAGGTGCTATAATCTCCCATTCCTTTTGGGGGAAAAACTATGGCTGTTTATTCATATATATATATATACATGTTCCCTAGTTTTTCTTCTTAATCATGTATATATTGTCTTGAATTGCTTAATTTTATTAAATTCACATAGCAATCCTTCTGAAATCGGAATGACTATTACTACTCCATTGTCTAGAAGGATATTTAAGGCTTACTGAAAAACTTGACTTTTCCAAGGGCACCTATAACAAAGCTTGGGACTTTCAACATCAGCCCCATTGCAACAGCATGGCCATCACCTTTTTACCACCTAGATGAAGTTAGCCACCACTTTTATAGAACTTCTTCAAAGAGTTCTTCTTCTTCAAAACAAGTAGACTGTCCCTTTGAAATCTCAGATAACTTCTTCAACTGGAAGAAGCAGAAGTTGAATGGACCTCCACAGCATTGATGTTTTCTCTAATTCTCTTTCACAAGAAGGATTTGACCAGAGACTATGTGATCGTTCATGCTGCCTTATCCCACTTCAATTATAGTTGAGAAATACTGTGAGAAAGACTGTGTCTTTCAGAGGAAAGGGAGAATCTTCAGATCTGCTTCACCAAGGGGCCTAGCTGCCTAACTTGTCAAGCTGTTGAAACAAGGGAGGCTGGGGAAAGTGTGCCATTTTTGCCTGTTGCTTTGCGGTACAATGCTGAAATCTGGCAGCAATTGATGTTCAGAGCCTCTCCCATCTCCTTCACTGTAAAGCCTGAAGGGAAGTAAAGGTGGCAGCCTGATTGGCAGCTTGGCTGTGGAGTTCCAGGTATTCAAAATTATTCACTGAAGGCCGAACACTTCTGTCAAAAGTTGCACAAGACAAAAAACTCACAAACTCTATTATTCAGAAACCCACTTAATGTTGTACTTTATCACAAAGCCATGTGACCTCCTGTCAAGGAGTGAGCTGATAGACTTAACTGTCATTCAAACATGGCAATGCTGCGACTATTAAATTCCATGGAAGAATGGCACAGAGTATTCAACGTAAGGACGGTCTAACTCAATCACCTAAACAAAATCATGAGGAATTACCTAACTTTTAAAAATCCAGTTAATGGGGGGGGGGGTTTTAATATAAAAAATCCCAGCAATTTCTTTGGGAAGAAATTCAGATGAAGCAAATCAGTGCACTGAGCATCCCAAACTGAATTCCATTGAGAATTGCGTGTATCAAGCGAACAATTTGAATTAACATGGTGGTGGATGAGGTTTTGTTTTACAGTTCTGTGGGCCAACTCATGGAATGCAAGATCTACTTCACAACACATTTTCTTCACCAAACGAAAATGTATCTTGCATTATTGACTATACAAGAGCCAACATGTCTTCAGGACTAGCCAAATTCAGTTTTTGTGAAAACTGGCTGTGGTCATTTTGATGGTTTTCATGTCGCTAGAACATTTCCAGCATGTAATGTGAACACAACTGGCTACTTTGGGACTAATTTTTGTCACATATATCAGAAATCCTCATGACTTTCCTGCAGTTTGTCTTATATTAAGACTTCAGCTTCATGTGGAAACTACTGATGTAAATACAAGGCAAATAGTGGGGTACAATCTTCAATATACTTAAACAGAAACATAAGTGATGGATGTAGTATGACTTAAATATGGAATACATCTGGTATGCATGCTTTCCCATTCCAGAAGGGTGTGTGGTGACTTCTCATTGATATATTCTGTTTTAGTCTGTTCTTTTGCTGGTCTAAGCTGATGCACTAACTGATGTGTTAGCTGATAGTTATACTGTTCACCTCACCTCACATGCTATTCCTCACTCACTAACACTCACACTTATGTGAATCGTACAGGCAATCACGTAAGTCATACTAGGACTGGGCTTATAAATCTCATGTGAGAAGCAAAGGACTGTAGAAATGAAGGACTGAAGCTGACCATTAACTCAAATGACCACCGTAAGTAGTGAAAGCAACAAGAAGCTGGAGTAGGGAAACAGATTTTGTATAAATTTTAAAGAACTGTAATGGTATTATATTTCTGTTTTTCACATGCACTGTAACTCATGTATTATAATAAAAAAGAAGAGAGAAAATAGTCTAATATGTGGAATTCTGAGAAAGTCCTATAGGTGCCAGTCACAAAATGGCTGACTGTAGTGTGTCATAAAACAAGATGACTGCCACATCCAAAAGAGTAGAAAAAGAGACAGGATAATAAAATAGTGCAGACCATAGCTGTCAACTTTTCTCTTTTCTTGTGAGGAATCCTATTCGGAATAAGGGAATTTCCCTTTTAAAAAAGGGAAACGTTGACAGCTATGGTGCAGACATGTCCCCCATTAAAGAAAAAAGGCAACTACATCAGCCACCACCACACTAACTCACAGAAAGAAGTTATTTCACCTCTTCTCAGTGCGGAAGGAATAGTGAGTGTCCAGTCTGAGCACCCAATGAAAGATGGGCATTGTGAATTTTTGAGATATTTACCAAGACCTTTTGCAGGCACTATAAGAGGTACTGACAGAAGCACTGGGACCAAGAGGTGCTGTGTTAATGAGGCTGAAACAGAAGTGGGCATTGTAAAATGAAATCAATAACAATTTTTTTAATTATGTCCAGAACGCCTTGAAATATTATAATTAGAGAAGCAACTATACTTCTCTATTACAAATAGATAGCAGAGTTTAAACTTCTGATGAACTTTTGGTGTCACTGTGTGCATTGCCCTCATATTACTTCCAATGGCATGTCAAAGCATTTTTTCAATGACCTTTTTTCAAAAGGACATCTATTTCCAGCTGTTCTGTTGGTGCTGATGTGAGAACAAAAGGTAGCTTCGTTACTTAAACATTAAAATCTTGTTTAGTGCTTTTCAGCCTAACATACTCCAATCAATTTCAACCCCTCTCTCCACTTATTAACAGTTGAGTGTTTTTGCTCTGTTGCAGAAAATCTGGCTCCAAAATGGCCTCAGACCTAATACTGCATATACATGCTCTTGTACAGTGACTCTGTACACTTAACCCAGCATATTTTGTTTCGTTTTGAAGGAACGAAAAACACTTAAACACAAGGAGTGAAATAATTGTGCCTGTAGTCAATTGGACATTTGATTATTATTTTTTGGATTGGATTATTTTAAATGCAAATTAAGAATTTTAAAAATAAACTATGAACACTATACAAACATAAAGGTAAAGGGACCCCTGACCATTAGGTCCAGTCGTGGCCGACTCTGGGGTTGTGGCGCTCATTTCGCTTTATTGGCCGAGGGAGCCGGTGTACAGCTTCTGGGTCATGTGGCCAGCATAACTAAGCTGCTTCCGGCGAACCAGAGCAGTGCACGGAAACATCGTTTACCTTCCCACCAGAGTGGTACCTATTTATCTACTTGCACTTTGACGTGCTTTTGAACTGCTCAGTTGGCAGGAGCAGGGACTGAGCAATGGGAGCTCACCCCGTCGTGGGGATTCGAACCGTCTGATCGACAAGTCGTAGGCTCTGTGGTTTAACCCACAGCGCCACCCGCGTCCCCTATACAAACAAACAAACTACACACTTATTAAAACTGAATCATGAGAGTCTGTCAAACCATTATTCATCATGATGGGAATGAGCTATGCCTTCCTTCAGGGGTCATGTGCTCCCCTGCCCTGCCTCTCCTCTTCCAGGATGGCTGTGAGAAGTTTAGAAGCTTTCACTTACAATTTAGATTAGCATTACACCAGAAACTCTGGCTACTCTTAGCTATGTTTTGTTGAAGGAATCCAGGTGCTCCCTTACTGTTGTTTTTCCTATATTGGGCTGCAGCTCCCTCTCTGCATCATTTATTTTATTGTCACCACGTTGGGGCAATGATGGTTTCCATCCATTTTATTAGCCATATCTATTTGATATATAGATATATCCCTGTATCCTGGGTTAACATAAAACACTGAAAAAAGTTTTGCTAATGTTTTTATGTATGACTTTTAAACACACACACACACACACACACACACACACACACACACACACACAGCTAGCTGTCCATGTTTCAGGTTTGCAAGGTGCTTGGCAATATATTGCTTTTCTTTCCCTCCATTTTGTAGACAGGTGCTAAACATACTGTTTGTTTCCTCATTTATCACACTAATGAAGATGTTAATTGTTCATTTAAAACCTGGACCCAAGGATGATCTCTGTGCCACAAGATTATCTTTCCCCAACCCAGTTTGTTCATTATCATTTGTCACTGTCATTTCAGCCCTTCAACTAATTTACTGTTTGTATCTCTCTCTCCCTATCTAAGTCAATCTGAGTGGATCCTTCAGGTCATATTTCATGCAATTATATTAAATGTATTGTTGCATGCCACCCCAATCTTTGAGTGGTGCAAGATTGCAGGGGTCCCAGGGTTCAGTTTCCTTGGAATGAGGGCAGCAGAGATTGTGGTACCTTTATTTACACATATGTACAACCTGAGCCAAAGATCGACAGCATTAACACCCCAGAAGGTCTTGCTACTCCCATGCTTCTACCTGGGATTCCAGCAGAAATCAAGCATGGCTCTCACTCTCTGGCTTCTGCCTGCAGCCTGCTTCTAGTGAGGTAGGTTAGGGCTTTGTAACTGTTATCTGTATGGGATCCTCCATATGGTCAAATTTGCTAGGGCAGAAAGGTTTATAATCTCCTCTTCTTTGGCAGCTTTACTTTTGAAGACAAAACAAATGCAAGAGGGCATACAACCTTCTTTTGGAAAATTCCACGAGCTCCTAAAAATGCACCTTCTCTTCCTTCACAAAATTAACCCAGAACCAAATTTGTATCATACTAATGAGACACCCCCTCAAGTAACCCATGAAGAACAGACACAGTCAATTTCAAGCTCCTTTGGTGGAATCCCCACAAAGATGCATGGGAGCTTTTCATGTGTTTCCATGAGGCATAATGGAAAATTATGCCTTAGGCTAGGTAAATACAGGCAAGTCTCCATTCCTATGAGGAGCTACATTGCTAGAGTTACCAATTACAGGACCAACCCCTGAAAGCAAGTTTTAGTTCCTTAGCTGGCATAGAATACGCTTTAATTTCATAAATACTTTCCTCTTCTTTGTGAATCTTTACTTCTGTGAAACTATTTGCTGCTCCTATTACGCTATTGAGTTGTTGCACCCTACCCAAATCTCTGAGCAGTGTGAGACTCCCAGGGTTCCAGGCACTTACCCAGAGGTCGGTTTCATTAGAATGCGGGACAGCAGACAACACTGTGGTGTTTTTGTAATATATGGCTTTTTACACATATATACAACTTGAACCTATGATGGAGGAGCTCACTGCATTAACACCCCAGAAGGTTTTGCTTCTCCCATAATCATAGGCTTCGATTCAAACAAAAATCAGGAATGGCTCTCACTGTCTGGCTTCTTCCAGCTTCTAGCCCAGCTCTCACATACTCTACTCTGGCTATTATCCTTCTCTCTACCAGCCAGGTGAGGGAGGGGGCCCATCCACTTGTCCTCTGGCACACAGCAATTTCCTTTGTCAGGCTAATGACATGCTTAGGACTCTTACCAAGAAACTGGCCTGGCTACTTCAGCAGTTGAATTTCCCAAACTCACAACAGTACACTTATTTTTCTGGCTTACCATTCTAAAATGCAAGTATTCACGAAAGCTCTTATATAAATTACATTGCAAGAAAAACACACAAATATCTCTGCAAGTAAAATGGTATGAACAGCCTTACCCCCATAATTGAGCCTAGAATAGTATTAATATTCGGAACACACACTGTAAAGCCCCTCCCAACTATCTATATTTTTCTGAAATCAGATGAGCAAAACGAAAACAAAAAACTAGACTAAATTCTGCCACATTATTCATACATGCTTCTGTACTTTGACATAAAGTAGCTGAAGCCTACAAAATGCTATTTGAGGAGTTGTTGGAACTATTTTTTGTATATATTTTTCGAATAATAAAGACAGATCAGCAGCCTGAAAAATGTTATTGCCCACAGGCCTGGAACAATGTGAATTCTTTGTCAGGCAAGGCAACATTGCTTCTCAGATAACCAAGGGACAACAAAGATTAAGATCTGAATGTTACAGAGCTGAATGCTTAACAGATGAGTTTGGCAAGTGAGTTCCAGATCAAAGAGCCATTACAGCTTTACAGTCCTTCAGCAAAGAGCAGCAATAGAAATATAATGTCCTCTTGTACAAGTTAGCACAGTGATCAGGGTCTGTATTATCAATCCGAACTGCTGATGGGAAATGCTCATCTGAGGGATTATTCAGACTTCCTTTTGCACTGTGTTTTCTAGGCATATGCCCACACTTTCCAGGTCTAGGCCCATCCAAGCGGCTCTTTTTTTGTCCCACTGCTTTCAACAGGAAAACCCACTGTTTCCCGCTGAATCAGAACAAGCAGCAATTGGGGATTCCAACACTTGCAATTTGTTCCAATTCAACATTAACAGTGGGTTTCCCCAGGGAAAGTGGCAGGATGGGGGGCGCGGGGAACCCACTTAGACACAGCCCTGCAAAGTCCAGTACAAAAGGAAGTATAATAGCAGAGTTATGGGCAGGGGAAAGTATTGCATCAAGGGATGGGAAGGCAAGAAGAAGGAGTGGCAACTCTTTGAAGGCTATGTCCTTTTATGGACCTTTCACCAGCCAACAAGTTTTGGGTTGTCATGACAACCTACTGTACTGTACATGAAACTCCTGGGCAAGATAAAGCAACCAGCAAATAACCACCACCACCACCACAACATCCTTCTTGATGGTAGTGCTGCTGTTGAATGTGTGTCATCCCCTAATAAAAAAGCACTCATCTACAATTTGATCATGGTTCATAGAATTGTAGGCATCCCTTGCAATGCAGGAATCTTAACTCAAGCATCCATGACAGATGGCCACCCAACTTCTCCTTAAAAACCTCCAAAGAAGGAGAGACCACCATGACTCATGGGAGTCCATTCTACTGTCGAGTAGCTCTTATGCCAGATGTTTAGTCAGAATCTTTTCCAGGCTAGCCAATTCCCTCAATTTAAGAGCTCTGCTGGATCTAATCTAGCTTCCTATCTTCATAGAGTGCTTCTGGGAAGTCTGCAAGCAGGAGCTGACTACAAGAGCACTCTTTTGACTTGTGATTCCCAGCAACTGTTATCCATACCTAAGAAGAACCTGGCTGATCAAAAGGGGGCCATCTAGTCTAGCATTCTGTTCTCAGAGTGGCCAACCAGATGCCCCAATGGAAAGCCCACAAGCAGGAAAAGAACACTCCTCACGTGATTCCCAGCAACTGGTATTCAGAGTCACAAATCAGAATTTCTATAAGTACTTTCAGTGGTACCTCGAGTTACAGACACTTCAGGTTACAGATGCTTCAGGTTACAGACTCTGCTAACCCAGAAATAGTACCTCGGGTTAAGAACTTTGCTTCAAGATGAGAACAGAAATCACGTGGCAGCGGGAGGCCCCTTTAGCTAAAGTGGTACCTCAGGTTAAGAATAGTTTCAGGTTAAGAACAGACCTCCAGAATGAATTAAGTTCTTAACCTGAGGTACCACTGTATTTACAATAACTAAAATTAAGAATAAAGGTAAAGGTACCCCTGCCCGTACGGGCCAGTCTTGCCAGACTCTAGGGTTGTGCGCTCATCTCACTCTATAGGCCGGGAGCCAGCGCTGTCCGCAGACACTTCCGGGTCACGTGGCCAGCATGACAAGCTGCATCTGGCAAGCCAGTGCAGCACACGGAACGCCGTTTACCTTCCCGCTGATAAGCGGTCCCTATTTATCTACTTGCACCCGGGGGTGCTTTCGAACTGCTAGGTTGGCAGGCGCTGGGACCGAACAACAGGAGCGCACCCCGCCGCGGGGATTCGAACCGCCAACCTTTCGATTGGCAAGTCCTAGGCGCTGAGGCTTTAACCCACAGCGCCACCCGCGTCCCTAAAAATAGGAATTATCAAATTCTTCCATAATTCAAAGAGAACACAATTTATTACAATCAATCACTTAAAATCTTCCTTGCTTTCATTTTGGCAAAAGTATCAATTACATATCAAGGGATTTGGTTAGCAAGGGGGTGTTCCAGAGCACTGTTTAGTCCCTGCTGTGTCGATTGAGTTTCAGTTAGTAAAGCTCATGAAATTGGACAAGGTGCTAGGATTGGTCAGGGCAACCACTTGCACCCTGGACCCTTGCCCCTCTTGACTGACCAAAACTAGCAGGGAGGGGAAAGCTGCCTGGGCCAGGGAGGTGAAACATGGATGATTCTGCCCCCACCCCACCCAAGATGTGGGGTGTGGGGGACAGAGTGATAAATCCAGCAAAGTAGAACATAGTAGCAAAATTTCTGAGTAAGTGAAAATCTGCAGTGCACACTGTCAACAGTTAACCTCACATGATATAACTCCATCCTACTCCTAAAAAACTTTTGCAAATGAAGAGTAATAAATTGAAAGTGCCGCTTTGACATTGAACAGTAACTAAACAGTTCCCTGCTTGTTCCACACAGGCGAGAGGACAGTATAATTAAACAGTTCATAAAAATGGATTTGACAGCAGCTGATCTATAGTCTTTGGTGTACACATTGTGCCTCTGAACTGGAATGGTTTTATTTCTGCTCTAGTTATAAAGGTTGATAAAAACATCCAGGCTTTAAAAATAATAAACTGCTTGAGAAAAAATTCTGGTTAATGATCCTTGCACTTGATTATCAAATTCCCTAAACCCTGATAAGGACATCTCAAATACTGACTAGGTTGTGAGACATCCCTCAATACAAAATAATTGTATCCTTTATTCTGGGTGGGAGGGAAAGGAGAAGACAGACACAACTTGGCTCCATAGTACAAGAAATACATTTTTTCATTATTTCAGAGCCCTTCTGGTCTAATGAACTAACAATGCAGCCTTGTGCGGTATTTCAATTTTAATTATGTCAATGTTCTGGCAAGCTTAAAAGCTGAAGTTTAAATAAAACATTGAAAAGGAGTAAAACAATCAAGAGTGCCTTTACCAAAAATCCCATAATTTTATACATAACTAAACTATGTCTATTTTGCCACTGGCGAGAGCTTTACAATACTTCTTCAAATTCCAGTCTTGTGCTAAATGGGTTTTTTCTGAGTGAAATCCTGCTGCCTGATTGAAAAAAGAAAAAAGGTACAAATACGATACAAAAAAACTCCTTATATTGACACATTGGATTGCACTGAAAGTGAGGCCCATCTGCCAGGCTCAGCATCTGAACAGCATACTGTTTGCAGGGCTTAAGACACAGTGAGTGCAACTGATTGTTGAAGAAAGGCCTACAAAAAGATACAAGAGGAGGCAATTATCTATGATGATCTCCATCTTCTGAACACCTCCTTGTACTGAAAACATAAAAATGTTCCTCAAAGGCGGCACTACAGTTGTTTTATGAAAACACTAACCGTTAATTAAATGACACAATATTCATTTCCACTATTAAGCACTAAGTAGTTCTGAGAGATCTTTTGATAAATAGGAAAGTGTGTCAACAATACAGTGAACCTGGGACTGTGTATCACTACCATTGAACACAGGCCAAGAGAAAGAAAAAGATCAACAGAAAGTCATGCAAGAAGCCCTTTAACACTGATTACGCCAAGGCCTAGAATCTATAAAAGCCTTGAGATCAGGCCTTGGTTTCTTTCATCAGTACCAAAGGGAATCTTGGGTTGCTCTGTTACTCTGCCACAAAATCTCCCCTTCAGAGAGGAGCCATAGTTCAGTGGCAAAGCGCATGATTTATGAAGCGCAGGTTTTGTCCTTGGTAAGTTCCAGTAGGGCTGGGGAAGACCAGTGCCTGAAGTCCTGGAGGTGGCAGCCAGTCTGTGTAGTCAATACTGAGCTAGATAGAGTATAGACCAATGAAGAAAGTGCTTCTTCACACAGTGCATAGTTAAGCTATGGATCTTGCTCCCACAAGAGACAGATGGATTTAAAAGAGGATTCGACAAATTAATGAAGGAGAGGGCTGTTGTTGGCTCTGCTTCCAGCTGTAGGCAGAAATGCTAGCAGGTTTCCCACAGGCAAGTGGTGGGCCACTTTGAGAACAGGATGCTAGACTAGATGGGCCATTGGTTCAATCCAGCAGGCACTTCTTATCTGACTCACTATTTAAAGCAGCTTACTAGGTTCTTAGTATTGCACTTTCCCCGCCATGACTGGGTAACAATTCAGATGAAAGTGAACGCACATGTACATACACAGCTGTTCATTACTTGTAGAAAAGTCTTTGCCCATCCTATTTTCCTCTTTCATATATATTTCTATAAATAGAAATTTATATTTCTATATAAAACCCTCACTCCTAGGTGTTTATTGCAAGCTTCTCTGGAAGACCAAATCGGATGCTTCTTCCCTGATCGTTAATCAATCTTTCACTAGCCAATTCAGAATTTGCTTTTGCTTTCAAACATTTATTTATCCACATTTACCTGAGAGGTATGATTAATCATAGTCTGTTGCTAGGATACAGATGAAAGTTCATTTAAGCTTAATGTTTCCTTTTGTAAAATAATGCCACAAGGAATACACAGGTTGGTGGCAAGGAAATGACCTTGTATAAATGACATTTAAAACCAACCCCTAAACCTAAAGAAATCTGAAAAGAGTATGGGTGCACGGGGAAAAATAAGATTGAATGTTTAGCTTGCAGAGCACAGCTTCACTTGGAAATTAGATTTTATGAAAAAGTACCATATAGTATGATATTGGGGGAAAATATACAGTTCTTAAAAATAAGTATTAGGTAGGCAGGAAAGCATTTGATAAAACTACATTATTTAAAATTTATCTACAATGAGTTTGGGCCAAGATTCAATGAAATGCATGAGGATGTATTTTTCCATTTATTTTCCATGTTTAGGGCATAAAACTATATGCCACATGGATCTGCAAAAGCTAATATGATGGGACAGTTCTCTGTCTTCTTTTCCACACATGGAGAATACTTGGAAAAGAAGGCAGGGAGGCAAAGGCAACATTAGGGTCTTCTCTAGTTAAGACTATCCACTTTCCACTTGGCAGGGCCAATGAACATCTACTGTTTCCACAAATATTTAATGGTGTACAGTTGAAAAGTATGGCTCAGCATCAAATGGAATGATGCATTCTTCTAATATAGTTTACTGCTTTTGAAGCAGCATACAGGATGAAGTGTGGGCAATTGTTGTGGAGGAGGCGAAAACAAAGTATTGTCACCTATAATTCATCCAGTCAAGATTGTGTATGATTAGTTCTACCAATTTGCAAGGCTCAACTGCCACATTAGAGGAGGCTGGCACATGATAGGCTCTGTTGCCCCTATAACACATATAAAGAACTGTAACATGCTGCCCTTGGCTCCTTTAGGAACAAGGGTGGGATAGACCTTTTAATAAAGAACTAAACAAACATTTAATGAAGACAACCCCAGGTTCCCAGCTGCCATACCAAAGGCAGCCCCATATAGAGTGCATTACAGTGATCCAATCTTGAGATTATCTACACATGGGTCACTGTAGTCAGGCTATCCCTGCACCAGCCACAGCTTGGAAAAGATGTTCCTTGCCACTTCGTGCAACCAGCATAAGAGATGGATCCAGGATCACCACCAGACTGTGTACCACCCAGTGGCGTAGCGTGGGTTATCAGCACCCGGTCAAGGCAAGTAATTTGTGCCCCCTAACCCGGTAGGGGCAGAGAGCTGCGAGTGCGAGTGCACCCCCCAGATGTTGCGCCCGGTGTAGCCGGCCCCCCCTGCACCCCCCACGCTACGCCACTGGTACCACCTACTCGTTCAGAGATAATGCAGCCCCATCTAAAACAGGCAGCCTACCTAATTCCTAGTTCCGGCCTTTATCTTTTCAAGAATCAGCTTCAGCTTATTGGCCCTCATCCAAATCACCAGTATGTCCAAGCACTAGTCCAAGCACTGCATAACTGCACCTGATTAAGATGTTAGAGAAATGGAGCTGAATGTCACCTTCTCCAAATCCTCTAATGACCACTCTAAGGGATTTAAAATAAAGTTAGACAGCTGCATGGAGGATAAGGCTATCAATGACCACATCACGGTAGTGCACAACCATCAGTATCAGAGGCAGAATGTCTCAGGATATCAGTTGCTTGGGAACAAAAGTAGGGAGTGTGCTGTTCAGCTCATGTCCTAGTCACAGGCTTTCCATAATTATCTGGTTGCCCACTGTGAGAACAGGATGCTGGGCTAGATGGAACTTTGGTCTGATCCAGCAGGTCACTTGTAATGTTCTTCTTATTAGAACATACCCTCTTGAACCAGTAACTGAACTTCAGGTCTCCCAGGTCCACTCCACTCCACATATGAGTTCTTGGCAAATGGAGAAGTATCACATGGAAAGAGGAACCCTTCTCTTAGTGAGGAACACTGGATACTTCTTACATTTCCCATGTAATGGCGCAACTTGAGCATTGCCCAGCTGTTCCTTTTTATGGCAAGTAAATTGAACTGTACGACAGAGCTCCAAGCTGCTTCTGTCTTTGACCATCCCATATACAATCAACTTGTACTGACGAATTACCCTGCACATTTAAGTGTACAGGAGACTTTTAAATCCAGCATTTAATTTAACACAGATGCATAAGAATCCCATAATTCATCATTCACCATGAAATCACTTGAAAGCTGAGGATTTAATAGCAGGGTGGAGTACAGAGTACCTATTATTATAATTCTTTCACAACCCTTACAAATCATAGGGCTACATGTTGACTCTCATCCTGTCAAGTATTGTGGTAAATAATTAAAAACAAAGTACATTTGACAAATAATGAAATGTTGTGCCATTTTCCCCTTGATTAAGAAAGCAAATAATCACATAACTCATTCATTGCAATGGATTTTCAGCCTATTAGAGTGGATTAAGAAGGTTTTTGTGTACAATAAATGGAATTTATATCCCATTGAAGAGGTAATGAGGAGACTGGTTTCTTGAATTATAAAAGCTGGGAAAGGAGCATACTACTTATATTTGTAACCTCCATTCTTATGTTCTGAATGATGGAATAATAATGAGCACAAGGTTTTTTGTTGTGGTTTTTTTAAAAAAAATAGTCATTTGAAGTTATTCACATCTGACTGCCATTTTTAGCCCTTTTGGGGGTAAGAGGCAAGCTTGACTATCACAACTGCAAATAAGTTAGATGAACTTTTAATTAGACAGAAAGTTAGCAGAACTCTTTTTTTTATCTCATTCACCATTGCAATTTGTACAAATTTGTTGCCAATGCAGTTAATATGACATTTTGTCTCATTGCATGAAGGAGATTGGTCCCATCTTTTGATTTAACATGTTCATTGGAAACTGTATCTGTTCATCTCATTTCTAACTTCCATTAGAAGAAACAAAGTACAGTCTTTGAGGCTCATGTTAACCCTGTCCATCCTCGTTTTGCAGAAATGTGCTGCTTAACTGACCTCAACAACACCATAAAACCCGCATAAAACCTCTGCAATTCTCTTAGTATTTTCTGTTTGACGAAAACATGTTGTTTTTTTCTTGAAGAAAGCAATATAATCACTGTCTTGTGGTTTCATGAAAGAGTTTCTATCAGTGGAGATAGAGTGCTGGAACCGTCACCGTCACCCAACACAAAGGAAAACTCCTCTCAGCTCCCCACCAGTAAAATAGGGATTTGTTTCATCGAGAGTATGAGTAAGAATGGAACACTTGTGCAGATGCAGAGTTTGAGTTCTTTATCACAGCTGCTTTGATTAGAAAAAAGTTGTTAATGGGTTTCTTTTGTTGTGTATACATTTTTAGTCTCATTAAGGATTACAAAATGAAACACAGGACAGCATTCTTGACTGTCCTGTTCAATAAAGCTTTGAGGACTTTCACATTTCTGAGGCTCTAAACTGAAGATCACCTTAACTAGGTAACAGTGCTTTGATCTCCTTTACTAATAATATACTGCACTGTTTAAGTACAAGTGTTGAATTTGAATGCAAAGCAAGAGAGGGATATGGTTTTGAACGGTGTGTATTTCAAATTTTCTCAGAGCTAAGCTGTCCCGTAACAGAAGACACCCAGAGCACTTTTGGAAGGTGATGAGTTGACAAGTCTTTCTCTCTCTCTCTCTCTCTCTCTCTCTCTCTCTCTCTTAACACAGTGACAACAGCTGTTCAACATTTTGCTGAGCATGTATGCCCTTTGAGAAGACTAATTTGAAGTTGAGTTATTCCCAGCAAGAGTTCATTTTCCTAGCATAGCCCACATGCCATTTTAATCAGCAGTAAAACATAACTTACAGCAGGCACAAAAAACGCAATAGCTTATTGGGGGAAATCATCACAACACAGAAAAAAACTTGTTTGCATGTCCTCCATGACACCGAATTGGCTGCATATCTCCTATTGGGAGAGTTCAGAACTGTAAACACAACCTCGAACCATTCCATGATAATCTCCTCCTTACTAAGTAGTACAGTGCACCTTACAGAAAGAAGTTGTCTAAAGTCCTCATCTGTGCCCTTACATTTATCTTCATTTTGCGGTGTCTGAAATAATTGCTATTCCAGTGGAGAGGCAAATATGGAGTTTTGGCTGGTTGAGGGGAAAAAGGACTGTGATTCTCAACATCATTTCCAGGCTTCATTCACAGTCGTGGGCCTTACATGTGCACAGTCAGTCTCCTCCTTTTCAAAATATAGTTTCTTGAATTGCCTCTCTATATTGAAATTACTTTTTATTATTATTCATAACACCACAATAGCCTATTGAGTCATTAAACCTAGTAGAATATTGGATAGAAATACTGACTGGTTGCTTATTGTACAAATTAGGATATTAGTAGAGATATACAATGAAGATGGAAAGAGAGCAACATGCAAGCCTGCCTTCCAAACATAGCCAAATTATGGTTTAGTGAGATGTGAAGGTGTTTGGCTTGCGCACTCCCTACTCCTTCTCCTGCACACACGCCTGCCTATTGGGGGAGGGAAGAGGCTGCCACCAAAATGCTGCCCCAAAGGGGGTTGTACCTTTGGGGTGGCACTTCATGGGGGGGGGGATTAGGGCGTGGGCCAGCCCCCTTGTGGATATACAAAGGAACGCAACCAATTCCATTCATTTAGAAGCAATGGCAGAAAGTGTTTCTCTATTAGTGGGCTTCTTTGCAGGCCAGGTGCAACTTACAAATCCTATTAAAAAGAATCTAACAAATTATTTAAAGAAGAAGTGAGGACTTCCTTATTCCAACAGACTTTTGGGAACTGACTGTTTTTAATGAACTGTGTTGCAATTATGTCTAATACACACACACACACACACACACACATATACCCCGGTATATTGTAGCTTTAAATTATATTAATGTTTAATTGTTTTTTAATGATAAAAATGTTTTTAGTTGTTCTTAATTTTATTTGTAAACCACCTTGAGTCCCTGTCAGGGAAAAAGATGGTATATAAATAAATATACCATGATGAGGAGGATTTAAATTTGTAGATCATATATTCATGCTGGATGTGCCTGGCTGCTGCTGCTTTTAAATTATTAATTTTGTTATTTATGCTTTTGAGTGTTAATTGACTCTTGACATCTTTGGACTAAATAATGGCTTATAAATGTTTGTAAGATAGAATAAAATGCTGCTTCTTATTTCCTAAAAGTATACAATATGACTTCCAAACTCTGTACCGTACTTACATATATATATTTTTTGCCACTTATAAAGTAATCAAGTAGTGGTCTAAACATTCCTACAGTATTAAACATTTTGAACTAATAAAAGCAAATCATACACTTGTCTAACTTTTGCTGGGATTTCTCTCAAATAAGCTATGTAGCCTCTTACCCTACTACATTTTCCAACTTCCTCCATAATTTTTCTTCTTCTTTTTACTTCAAATTAATTATGGAAAAGAGAAGCATTATGCACAGTGGGTGGTCTACTCTGACCACAAAGTTAAATACCATGTAATCCCTTAAATTCTACTTAATCAGGAGCCATTCATTTCAGATGAGTAAACATGGCTGCTTTGGAATTCTTTGATGTATTAGCTGTTAACTTTCAGAGACAGTCATACATGGAGATTTCTCCCCCCTCCCCACTCAGCTTTATCTTGCGAATGGTTCAACCCACATCTGTGTGATTACACCAGCCACTTCTCAAACGGTGTGTGTGCATATCACAAGCCCATGCCATTGTTTATTTTTCCACTGAACAGCTGATATGGATTTAGCTAGCTTATTAGTTATTTTACCTGTATGTTGTTCTTCAATCCAATCTTGCAGGTACATGAAGAGGAATAAACCCATTATTCCAAACATCAGTACAGATACATAGACTAGTTTTAGGTTCATGGCCCTATCGGAGGACTACATTTCTACTCGCTTCAGAGGATTGCACAATATACTTTTCAGATGCTTTCAGTTCATTATCTTTTTCTTCTTCTGTTTTTCTGGAAATGCCAATCTGGAAAAGACACAATAAGAAAAAAATCATTTTTCTAGTGCACTCTTCTTATGAATATCACAGCATACTATATATACCTTTGCAGGTTTCCCCCTTCCCTTTTATTTCTCCAAGTGAAAGGAACCAACAAGCTTGTGTTTTCTTCTGGGACTATTCCCCCCACTTCCTCAGTAATTCAGCTTTGGATTTAAACTGGGAGTTGTGAAGATTCTTAACATCTGATGCCTTTAAAAAGGCTCATCTCAGGATTGCACAAACGGTAGTCATGTTTTCTCAAACTTTCTCTTACTGCCAGAAGTAAAGGCATCCAAGATTGTGAGAAACTAAACCAAATAGCAGCCTTGGGAAACAAATCAGCACAACTGTACTACTGTTTCCTAGCAGAACACTTGTTCACATGTGCTTGGATTGTTATAAGAATTTTAAAGTCATATATATATCATAAATGTTCATAAATGTTCATAAATGTACCAGTGCATGGAGCAGCAGAGGAAGACCTTCCTGAAACCATTTTGACTCCCAAACTGACCAAATGTTTTCTCTGCAAGGAGGGAGGGGGTGAGGGAACTTTCCCATTGTCTCAGGAAGTGGGTAATCACCAGGCAATCAGATAAGGCATTATCAGAAAACCTGCCAGACAGGAAAAACAACAACACTCAAATTTCTGTTGTAGACCGTCTTTTCTGTGATGTAGGTATGATGTTTGTGGGGGTTGGCCTTGGGTTACACCCCTTCTGTGATGTATGTATGAGTTATGGAGGGGTGGTCTTGAGCTCCAGGGCAGAGAATTTGAAATGTCTATATAAGGGCAGACATACCTTTGTTAGGGGTCCTCCTCTGTCCTCCTGCATGTGAGGGGAGCACCTTGTTGCAACAGTTTTAATAAAGATCAGGCTTACTAGCTGCTTTGCTACTCAATATTCTCTGGTTGGCCTCTGTTATTTTCTCCTACCAATAGGGAACCCACGTAGGACTCTATATGGGCTCTTGGATACCCCATAAGGGGAAAAGGGCAGATTTTGTTTACAACAGGGTAAAATTTAGAAGGAAACACCTCTGACTTGAGAGGATAACCAAAAGAATAAAAATAAAAATTAAATAAAAAAGTTCTGAACCTCTTACACCGCTATTGTCAAGACGAACAGCTCTCTGGAAGCAGGAGGCAGTATAAATGCAATAATATGGGAAGCCAATGCAATGCCGTACCTTCAACAATATTCCTATAGGCCAAAAGTTAGCTCAGTGGCAGTTCTTATTAAAAGCACAAACCTGGCTCTGCAAGGAACATACATCAAGGTTTGTTTTTTTATAGGACCACTTTGCAGTCATCGATTCAAACTACATAGGAAACAACCCTATTAAGAGCCAGATTCTCACCAGTGGCTTCAAGTGGAACAGGCTCAAGCCCAAAGCTTTCTGAAGAATAATCTTACTTGCAACACAGAGCCTCAGGAGAGGGAAATCATTAATTTAAATGCCCTTCACCTGCCACTCAAAAACAGCAGGATGTTAGAGTTGACGAAAACGCAATACAGAACCTTTTGTAGAATGCTAGAGAAAGTAAAGCTTCTTAAATTGCTTTTAAAATCTAGCACATTGTAATTCAATTGAGTATAGTATAGAGGGAGTATTAAATTGCAAAGCAAAAAATCCAAGCCTATCCTGAAATTCAGTACAATGATGCCCTTGGAAAGAATATTCAATAAGCAGTGTTTCGAGTGAACTAAAGAAAAAAATAAGTAATAAGGTAAAATAAGACAGTTGGGAACAATCATTTGAGAAATATTTGATGTTTTGTTTGCCATTCTGGTGGTGAAGTTTCTATTTGTAGACCTAGATCTCTGCAGAAGAACAGGCCTATAAACAAGTTATATAAGATTGAACACCATATGGTATACAGACAAATGAAATTGGCCCCCAAATACTGGATTCTCCATAAGTTTCAGAGCCAGCTTTTTGGTTCTTATTAAGAGAAATGTATAATGTAAGCAATAGCTATCATAGGAACCTTTTAAAAAATGTAGCCCAGAAGTCTGAAAATGAAATGATTATACATTGATAAAAGAATACAGAAAAGTTAAGGACTACATGATAATTTCAACCAAATGCTGCACAGGGAACAAAACAACTTAAATGTCAGTATAGGATGATTATCAGAATGCCAAGTTGTGTTTAAGTAAATAATAATAACAAAACTAATTTTTAAAATGCCTAGCAGAAACTGAGCTCAAACACCAGTAAGTTTTTGGAAGGTACCCAACCCTGTGCCAGTGTGCTGAAAAGGTTTGCTTTCCACTGGGGGTGGAAAAGCTGTGGCCCTCCAGAGGTTAAAACTACAGATTCCATCATCCATGATGATTGGCCATGCTGGTTGGGGCTAATGGTTGGGGCGAGCTGAGAGGTCAGCAACATCTGGAGTGCCACAGGCTCCCCACTCTGCACAGGCACTAGCACTTATTAGCACAGTGACAATGTGGTTCATTGTACCACAGGTCATAGTTGCTCATTGGACAACTGCTGCCCATCCTCCTCTATCAGGGCCAAACTACATGTTTTGTTATAAGGGCATGGTGCTGCATGATTCTTTTAAAACTTTAAACAAAAGCTGCAGGGAGGGGCTGATAAGAATTGGGGCAGAACAAAAAAAGAATTAGGATCACAGCATTGTGCTCACCTTGATGAAAGTCCCTCTACCCCCTGAGCTGCTATTTCCATAAGGGGAAAAGCTGTCATTGGGCTCAGGTTTGGTTTTATTTGAATTTTGGCAAAAACAAATGTATGGCTTTGACATGGGTTTATGAGCATCTAAATGAGCTCAAATGCATTCAAGTTACCAGGTCAGGTCAGGTCAATTACCTGCTATAGCAAGCATGAACTTGCTGGTGATGAATGATGAGAAAGCTAGGTTGGGGCAAAATTTGTTTTCATCAGTGGTTGAAAATATTTTAGGTGCAATGTAAAATAATTTATGTTTCTTTTCCTTTTTTAAGGCTGGCTCAATTACCTGAGAAGTAAAGAAATAACAGCATCGCCAGATGAACAGCTGTACTCCATCTAGGGGGTTGTGAAACTAAGTTATATTGATAATTGTTGTCCTCTCTGCCCTATAGATTTCTGAACGAAGGCTGTTGTCAGAGGGTTCTATCCTTCATTTTGTTGCTATTCATGCACACATCTTGATTAACTACATTTTTAATCAGCACTTCATCAATTGATCCCAGAGAGTTACAACAAAATTTAAAACAATCAAAACAATCCAAACTAAGTAAGAGAAAGCCATAATCAGGGGTGGGGAACCTTAGGCCTAGACCAGATGTGGCCCTTCACTGGTCCTGATTCACAACGTCCCTAAATGTTTTTGCCAGTCTGCAATTTGTCCTTGAATGCTGATAATGCTGCTTGCATGCCTAGACAGAGGATAGAAGGAAGGATAAGTGTGTGTAGGATAAGTGTGTGTGTAGGATTGACATTTATTGCTTTTCTCCATTTATGTCTCTGACCCTTCCCAACACTGGTATGTGGGCTCCAGCAGGGTGTCCAGGAGGGAATGCAATCCTTGGGCTGAAAGAGATTCCCTACCCCTGATCTAAATCAAATGCACAATAAAAATTCTGCCACATCTATTGTAGCAGTGGGCCAACATCCCATAAATACCTAGGCGAACAGGCATGCTTGAACCTGGTCCCAAAATGTCAACGAGGTCAACGCCAGTTACACTTTCATAGGAATGGCATTCTATAACTGGGACACTGCCACTGAGAGGACCCCATGTTGTGTCAGCACCTAATGAATTTCCTCTGGTGTAGAACAATGAAAAGCCCCTGATCTCCCAAAACTAGGAACCTGAGCAGATTGATATACGGAGAGGCATTCCTTCAAATAACAGGACCCCCAAGTCATTTAGGGCTTTATAGCACAACAGTGTCATCTGAAATGCAGCACAGAATTGAACAGGTGGCCAACGGAAATCTTTCACAATCAATATGGCATGATCTGATGGCTGCCCCAGTCAACATTCTTGCTAACTGAAGGTTTTGGGTTTATATTTAAAGGTAGGAGGTTCCAGGAAGTGGTTTGTCACAAAAAGCAGCAAAAGAAAAGAGAAAGGAGAAATGGCATGGGGGGCGGGGGCAGGGAGCATTAGTTCTTTTTAAAAAAACCAAAACACTGGTTGCATGCTGGCTGGTGGGGCTCACCTGTGGTTGCTGCCTCAAATTCTACTTTAAGAATTTTGGCAGTCACACAATTTTATTTTGTTTAGGCAAAGTTTTAATTAAGACTCACACACTTCAGGCTCAGACTATTTGCACAGTTATTATTCTGCATAAGATTAGAAAAATGCCAGCCTGATTAATTAGTGCAGTTAATACAATGATTTGTGATCTACAGCCTGCGCTCATAAGCTTCATTAAAACCGTGACTATGACACGAAGATAGATCATTGCCTTCTGTGTCAGACACAGCAGGAGGTAACTTTTTCTATTAGAATTCTCTGTAAGAGTTCTTAAGTTTGTGCCATTAGCATATTGCTAAGGAATAGTCTCTTTCACACACAAGTCCCAAAAGTTCTACAGACCTCAATTCTATCACCTGGGAATTCACCTCATGTGATAGATTTAGTTTATGCCACCCTACTTGAATGCAAGAGCTCTGCAGTGAAGTATGCCTCTATGAAGTTGAGAGATATGAGCAAGATGTTACTGTTCTGTTATCAGAGAGATACTCTTTAGAAAAACAGGGGTTTTTTTTAATGAAAAGTACAAGAATCAGAAAGCCACAAATTTTTTTTAAAAATAAATAAATCCAGAGTACAGTGGTACCTCAGTTTAAGAACAGTCCGGTTTAAGAACGATTCAGTTTACAAACTCTGCAAAACTGGAAATAGTGTCCCGGTTTGAGAACTTTACCTCGGTCTATGGTGGGAATGTAAGAAGGTGAAGGGTTTCTGGGAGACGATATATAATGAACTGAAAAAGATGTTGAAATATACATTTGTAAAGAAACCAGAAGCTCTTCTGTTAGGAATAGTAGGAAATGAAATAAATAGAAAGGACTGTAAAATTTTCCAATATGCAGTTACAGCGGCGAGAACATTAATGGCCCAAAGATGGAAACAGGAGGAATTACCGACCCTGGAAGAATGGAGAATGAAAATGATGGACTATGCAGAAATGGACAATTTAACTGGGAACATTAGATATCAATGAGACCATAAGTTCATCGAGGATGGGGAAAATTTGTAGAGAATCTGAAAAATATATGTGATGAACAAACAACGTTTGTGGGATTTCAAGAAGCTCTGTGAAAGGTTGAGGAGTATTGTAAAAAAGAA
Organism: Podarcis muralis; assembly: GCF_964188315.1. Classification (NCBI taxonomy): domain Eukaryota; kingdom Metazoa; phylum Chordata; class Lepidosauria; order Squamata; family Lacertidae; genus Podarcis; species Podarcis muralis. Next base: position 43,852,402 of record NC_135662.1, on the reverse strand, counting down.
AATAAGATTGGGAAGGTATATAAAAAGGCAGTATTAAATTTAGGAACTGCGTAACTAAAATTTAATTACGGATGATTGGCAGATAAGCTGAAGGAAGTCCATAATATATAATTTGTGATAAACTTTAGATATGGTATTATATATATATTGTATTGGAAATTAATAAAAACCTTTATTAAAAAAAGAGAGAACTTTACCTTGGTCTAAGAATGGAATCCAAACGGTGGAATGGCACTGGCATTGGGAGGCCTCATTAGGGAAAGCACGCCTTGGTTTAAGAATGGTTTTAGTTTAAGAATGGACTTCTGGAACAGATTAAGTTCGTAAACCGAGGTACCACTGTATTGGAAGGTTCCTGATTTTGGAAACATTTCGGGCTGAGAACAACAGCATCCTAAAACAAGTTACTTCATCTTATTTATTCCTATTCCTTTATATCCCACACTGAAAATCTTTACTCTGCTCAGAAGGAGCTGGCCAGCAACCAACCTGGCAACTTCATTTCATGCCTGCAGCAACAATAATTGAAAGCAACTCAACCAGCATGCAGAAAATACTGAACGAAGAGTAGCATGCCCAAGTATAACCAGAACATTCCAAACAAGGAGACAAAAATAGGCAGAGCAACATATGGGCATTTTACATTCATACAATAGGCTAGTTTCTACACATGCTCCTCTCTATCTTTCATCTAGGCAAGCACGAAGCATTAACAGAGTTCAAGGATGCATTCCAACCAAGTAAAAATACTTAATGAGGCTGCAAAGCAGGGCTGGTGACGGATGCAGCCTGGGGAGATGGGGCATGGCCTGGCAAGACTCTCAAGTGCTAGATAAAGAGGCCTGGAGAGCCCCATGTGACTCCGTACCTGAAGTTCCTAATCCCAGGAATAGTGCTCTTGCAGGTACTTGTGGAAGAAAGAGGGGTGGAAATTGTACCTGGTTGTATGTTGAGACAAACAATATGGAAGCAATAGATTTCCAACAGGCTAAGAAGCCAGATTTGGCCTTATAAGCAACTCTGTTTAAACCAGTGTAAAACAGCTACACCAGGTAAAAAGACCAGTATAAACCTTAAGAAATCCATAGAAAGTGGATCTGTTTTATAGCCAGTATTGGGGTAGGGTTTCCCTATAAAACACCCACATGGAAAGAGTCCAGCAGAAGACATCTTCATAGCTCTCACTGGATGCAAACGATCTATGAGATGTCACTGACATGCACACCATAGCAGTTGCTTCAAAGAACCCTCATACCATTTTGACACACAACTTTATTGCAATGCAATATATGATAGACTTTAAAGGGGCATTTGTGCATAATGAAAAGCCCAAATTTCTCGGCTCATTATAGTTCATCAGAAATTAGAAACATATTGGTTAATGGTGCCCAATCACTGCTACCTTGCTCTTCATTTGGCACTAAAAAAGGTAAGGGGACCCCTGACCATTAGGTCCAGTCATGGCTGACTCTGGGGTTGCGGCGCTCATCTCGCTTTATTGGCCGAGGGAGCCAGCGTACAGCTTCCGGGTCATGTGGCCAGCATGACTAAGCCACTTCTGGTGAACCAGAGCAGAGCACGGAAATGCCGTTTACCTTCCCGCCAGAGTGGTACCTATTTATCTACTTGCACTTTGTCCTTCCGAACTGCTAGGTTGGCAGGAGCAGGGACCGAGCAACGGGAGCTCACCCCTCATTGCAGGGATTCGAACCACAACCTTCTGATCAGCAAGTCCTAGGCTCTGTGGTTTAACCCACAGCACCACCCGCGTCCCATTCATTTGGCACTAGTGGGACAAAAAAAAAAAAAAAAGGTGATCAGGTCCACTTCATGCCGAACTGTCTTGCCCGCCCGCCCCCAGTCTTCTGCCAAGGTGAGTAGCAGGGCTGGTGGCCCTGCCACTCTGCAAAGCCCCACCAGCAGGGTATAGGCATTTGAATTGCCCCATGAAACTTCATCCTAACCTTCTCTACTCAGAAGCAAGCCCTACTGAATTCAATGGGGCTTACTCACACTGGGTCTCAAGTAGCTGCCCTCTCCCACATACAATATAAGCTAGCTCTTAGGCCTACTCAGCAAAAACAAAAAGGTGGAGCAAGGTTGTATTTTGTACTTGTCTCCAAAACATTTTGCTATAGGTATTTTAAAATACGGTGGAGAGGTGATTTCTCCAGAGTTGCTTCAGAACAAACAATATCAGTTGTGTTAGTGAAGCCTTTAGAATGATGCCAGTGTCATTTAGCCTTGTCATTAAAGCTAGAATCCACATACAATCAGTTTAAACTGCCGTATATCACTATGATCTGGAAAATCCCCATACCTGTTACAAGAGATGTTGGCAATCTATAGCAAAGTTTTTTATTTTATAGGAGTATTGTTCTGTACCTACAGCTGAAAACTGGGTTAGAGACCTTTTAGAGTTGTCTTTTAAAGAACAAATTGTTCACTACAGGAGGCTGAACTCAGAGAAATTGCCTATCATTTGTTTGCCTATTCCAGGATAGTAACATTTTATTGGTACTGGAATATCCCTCTTATGCAAAACAACAACCTGTCATTCTTTGCCAGTTTTTGTTTTTTTTAAGAATTACTCTAATTCAGCACTTAAGTTATGTTAACCTTCTTTTTAACTTTTACTGTCAGTTTATTTAGGGAATGTTTATTTGAAAAATTGGAGGAGGATTGTCTGATAATTAACTGTTATCTTCTCTAGATTCTGATTATACTAGGTAAAAGTAAAGGGATCCCTGACCATTAGGTCCAGTTGTGGCTGACTCTGGGGTTGCGATGCTCATCTCGCTTTACTGTCCAAGGGAGCCAGCGTACAGCTTCCGGGTCATGTGGCCAGTATGACTGAGCCACTTCTGGTGAACCAGAGCAGCACACGGAAATGCCATTTACCTTCCCGCTGGAGCGGTACCTATTTATCTACTTGCACTTCATGCTTTCGAAATGCTAGGTTGGCAGGAGCAGGGACTGAGCAATGGGAGCTCACTCCATTGTGGGGATTTGAACCACCGACCTTCTGATTGGCAAGTCCTAGGCTCTGTGGTTTAGACCACAGTGCCACCTGCTGATTATAATACTGAAACCTTAATTCTGCTAGTCCCCTGCTAATTATTCAAAATATGCAACAACCTGAGCAGAAGCTCATTAGAGTTCAGCCCTAGACTGCACCTTGAAGATCCTTCCCAGTCTTGACTATTTCAGTCACACCTGCAAATAGGAACAAGAGTTTCTAATTTTGCAGGATGTATCTCCTAGACAGAATTAAGCACCAACACTTCTGTTTCCTACTATTAATATTAGTAAAGTTAAACAATTCTGTTCTACTAATACTGCTGTAGTTTTCTACATAAAAAAAGCATTTGCTTAAAGCTACAAAATGTGGTTTATATTAAGCAGGAGGGGTCGTCAGAATGTATGACACCTATACAGTGGTACCTCGGGTTACATATGCTTCAGGTTACAGACTCCACTAACCCAGAAATAGTACCTTGGGTTAAGAACTTTGCTTCAGGATGAGAACAGAAATCGCGTGGCAGTGGCAGCAGAAGGAGGCCCCATTAGCTAAAGTGGTACTTCAGGTTAAGAACAGTTTCAGGTTAAGAACAGACCTCCAGAATGAATTAAGTCCTTAACCCGAGGTACCACTGTACTTGTTCTCTCTGCTGAGGGGGCACAGAAAACTGGACAGGAAGATGGCAGAGATACAGGAATGTTCACACTAACAAGTACAGCAAACACATTCAGAGAGTATTTCACTTCTTTCTTACAAGAGGAAACCAGAGAAAGTGTCAGCACAGGACAGAACTGTAACAGTATTAAAAACAAAACACAACACAAAATAGACTACTAGCTAGTAATCCAGTGAAGTCAGAAGCTGCAGTAGAACATACTAAAAACTAAGCCCAATTGAACAAAGCCAGACTTACTTCTAAGCAAGCATGTCGGACACATTCTTTTTCTGTTAAAACTTTTTTGTTTAACAAACAGTAAATCATAAACTGGAGCATAAACTTTAGCTAGCAAAATGAAACTATACATTTGGGTCTGCAATGACCCAGCATCTGATTTGCATGCAGAAGGTCCCAGGTTTAATCCCTAGCATTTCCCAGCAGGGCTAGGAAGGACTCCTGTCAGAAAACCTGAAGAGCTTCCAGTGTAGCCAATACTAAACTAGATGGAGCAAGGGTCTGACTCACTATAAGGAAGCTTTCTATATTCCTAATTCTCAGCATACATGATAGGAAATGATTGCAAGTTCAGTTGTATGTGGATCATAATCACAAAATTGTCCCATAATTCAAGTGGTCTTTGTCTGTTATCTCCACTTTGAATAAAAGTTACAAAGTTATGGAATGTCCCACAGAATACTTCAAGTCCATTTGTTTCGTAGCCATTTGCATCCAGCAGGGTAATTTCTCAGTCAAATAAGAAGCCAAAAACCACTTTATTAAAAAAAAATATATTAGTTGACTGATCAACAGATTTTAATCAAATAGGTCCGCATAAAGCAAAATGGACAGCCATTTTGACCTTTTAGATGGCCATACAGTACAGAAAAACAACAACCCTGTTCTATTTTCTTTCAGTCACACTGTTAGCAACTTTAAAGAGTTTTGTGTCAACCAGTTATATGGAACTAACTTATACTCAAGTGATTTCCATACAGAAGCTTATTTTCAAAATGTAGCTAGTGAATTTTTGACGTATATAAATATTTGAACAGCAGATGCTCAAAATGATGTGAATTATCCAAAAAGAATGATTTTCTCAGTTCCTATATATGCCAAGTAAGCAATCTTGACAGTATCCCAGGAAACTTTGTCTTTGTCACTTATGCCTGCTTTTTGCTTTGAGACTAACGTTTAAGTTTTGCACTGCAGTATCTGGAAAATAGTGTCTAGGTGACATTCTCACAAGAATCACTTAAGTCCCCGACTTCTCCTTAACTTTGAAGACTTCTTTTAATGCACGTCAAAGCCCTTAAAAAGCAAACTTTCTTTTTAAGGGGTTCCTGCAACAGTCTAGTTATTCCATTCTACTGTGATATCTTGATAGGTGTTATACACATACATATACAGGAGGGAAATGAATAATTTGAAGCTATCTGAAGACACTTGCTATATTTCCACTGATGTCTGTAGACTGTGGTGTCAGACCTAAATGAACACACTCAAAGACTTCATGTGTCAACCATCATCACAATTTATTTCTCTCTCTCTCTCTTTTAAAGAGTTTTGTCCCATGTAGCTATAAATATGTGCAAACTTTTAAACACACATATAAGAGATGGAAACACAGACTCTGCACCAGCCTCGAGGAACAATGAAATGCATTCTCCGGAATAACTCTTTGTAAAATCAGGATCACACCCAATAAGGGGAGAATGTAGATAGGACCATTTTGATGACAGAGATCCTTAAGTCCTTCTCGCAAGACAAGAGCTAAAAGAGTGACAAAGTGCCTAAAGGTCATCTAAAGATCCTCAACAGTGTGCATGGATTCTTTAGTTTCATTAACAACACTGCATCCTTACAGTTCGTTTCAAGCATTCAGCGTTCCCATTTCTGTTTCAGATATTTTAAAATTCCTAAAAAAAACCCCGAAACCACCACCTCAGCAACCTAAAAGCCCTGTAAGGAAGGCGGGTATGTACTGCAGATGGGAAGGTGGAGCTCAGCTGACGGTCCTTGCCCAGAGCGACCCCTTTGAGTTGTGTGCAGCCTTTGAAGAAAGGAAATCTCCAGGTCCCACACTTGCTCATTATGGGATGGACCCAGAAGACACCGTAGGAGGGTCTCCCCCTCACCCTTAACAGATGCAGGAACTCGAGAGTGGCAGCACCTGTTGAACTTCCGCTCAACCTGCACCACACAGTCCCGGGCTCTCGGGGAAGGAGCGGTCCCCTCACGAAGCACCACAGTTGCGGGCTTTGGCGCCGCGGGACGGGGCTTCCCATGTGGGAAGGGCGAGGGCGTGGCGAAAGAGCCTGTCAGAAAAGGCTCGGGCAAGCAGAGGCAAGCAGGTGCCCCAGAGGCTCCTTCCTCTGCTCTAGTCTGAGGGGGCGAGAAGAGGAGACGAGTTCGCCCCCTTCCTCGCTGGCGGACTCCGGCCAGCCGCCTCGGGCAGCCCCAGCCGCCGCCTCAGGAAGGGCTGCGGCCACTGAGTTCGCCTCATAGGCGGGCAGAGGCGCTTGGAAGCGAACGCGCCAAAAGACGCTGCTTGTTTACCCCGCGCGAGCGTGTCCTCCTCTCTGCCGGCCTCCCCCCTCCTCCCCGGAGAGGGCAGCTTACCTGGCTGGCGCGCCCGCGGCTCGCTGTGGAATGGCACCGGGCGGGACAGAATTCCCCGGCTCTCTCTTCCTCCTCGGCTGGCCGGGCCCCGCCCTGCAAACTTCCCAACCTACCCGAGGACGGGGCGGAGGCGGCAGAAGAGCGCAAAAGTGTCGGAAGGTTCCCCTCAGGCGCGCGCGGCGCCCTCTCGGAGACCTCTCTCCGGCCAGAGCGGAATCGAACAAGCCCCAGCAGCGCGTCTGCTCCTCCCGACGCGCCCAGGGCCGGGGGCGCGAGGCGGGCTGCGCGTGCACCACCGCCTCCTTTTCGCGCCACCTCCACCACCCTTGCCCTTACTTTCTGCCAGGAGAAGTTGGCGCTGCACTGAGGCTGCAGTTCTAGGGACGCGGAGCGCGCGCGCGCGGGGAGGGGGGGGCGCTCCTTGGAATTCGCTGCTCAGTCAACCTGAGGCGCGCAGACCTCTCTCTGAGAGCGCTGCCCACCCCTCGAGGGGTCCTGCGACTTGTCAGAGCGATGTGACAGGCAGAAAGGGCACAGGTGCACAGTTGTGCATTGTAAGTCGAAGGAGAATTGTTCAGGAAACACGGTTTAGATTTGTATATAAACTTTTTTAAAGGTTCACTTTCTGCTGAAGCCAGTGAGGTTTAGTTATTCAAAAGTATTCCTGCTTGGCAGGGGGTTGGACTCGATGGCCCTTGCGGTCTCTTCCAACTCTATGATTCTATGATTCTATTCTATGAAAAGTATACTTTCTGTGCATGCTTGCAGAGAAGTAAGGTGCGAAGTTTCTGTGTGATAAAAGATAGGCTTGCTTGCTTTGCAGGCTCAGAACAAGAAGCTTTATTTTAAAATGTTTTAATAGGTTTTTAAGAAAGGTGTTTTTTAATATAATGACTGATTTTTTGCAGTGTTTTTATTATATTGGAAGCTGTCCTGAGTTGCTGGGGTAACCCAGTCAGATGGGCAGGGTATAAATAATAAGTTATTAACAAGATTTGGTTCCTCCCTTATTTTCTCCTTCCCCCCTCTTCCACCATGTTGTTCAGTTGTTTAGTCGTGTCTGACTCTTCGTGACCCCATGGACCAGAGCACGCCAGGCACTCCTGTCTTCCACTGCCTCCCGTAGTTTGGTCAAACTCATGTTGGTAGATTCGAGAACACCGTCCAACCATCTCGTCCTCTGTCGTCCCCTTCTCCTTGTGCCCTCAATCTTTCCCAGCATCAGGGTCTTTTCCAGGGAGCCTTCTCATCTCATGAGGTGGCCAAAGTATTGGAGCCTCAGCTTCAGGATCTCTCCTTCCAGTGAGCACTCAGGACTGATTTCATTAAAAATGGATCTTATAACATAACTCAAACATCACCATCATTATAATTTTATTATTTATACCCCACCCATCTGGCCCATAACCCATTAATACAAGAGGCTATTTATTGATGAACAGATTAAAACACAACTGGATAGGAAAATGAACCGTATGAAGGGTCAAGTCTTTGTGATGCACGAGTTGCTTAGCTAGGACCAAATGGCAAGTGTCCCAACAGGGGGTGCAATATTTTTATCTTGTGAGCCGCCCTGAGCTTTTTTGATAAATAAGGTAAAGGTAAAGGTACCCCTGCCCGTACGGGCCAGTCTTGACAGACTCTAGGGTTGTGCGCCCATCTCACTCAAGAGGCTGAGGGCCAGCGCTGTCCGGAGACACTTCCAGGTCACGTGGCCAGCGTGACAAAGCTGCATCTGGCGAGCCAGCACAGCACACGGAAACGCCGTTTACCTTCCCGCCAGTAAGCGGTCCCTATTTATCTACTTGCACCCGGGGGTGCTTTCGAACTGCTAGGTTGGCAGGCGCTGGGACCGAGCAACGGGAGCGCACCCCGCCACGGGGATTCGAACCGCCGACCTTTCGATCGGCAAGCCCTAGGCGCTGAGGCTTTTACCCACAGCGCCACCCGCGTCCCCTTTTTTGATAAATAGTGGTATATAAATCTAATAAATAATGATGAAGGGGCAATTGCTGCTGTTCATGTTAAATCAGAATTACGATTTTTCGTGTTTCATATATGTGGTTCATGAATTTGATTAACAACAACAACAACAACAACAGTCCTGCAAATTACATTTTTTTGTTTGATCATTAATACAAATAGCAATTTGAGGGGGGCACACAATATATGGTGTGCACTGGGCACAGTTATGGTTAGTTGTGGCACTGCTCATAATAGCAAGAGACACTTACCTGTTACTACCTAAGGCCTATGGTGTTCAATGGTGCTTGCTCCCAAGTAAGTCTGGGTATGACTGGGTGTGCACAGTCCCCCTTCTCTCAGCTGAGGACCAGGGTTATGATGACTAGGATGGGGCCATTTTTATCCCCATCAGACCACTTGTCTGAGCAGAGAGGTTTAAACCTTGGCTAGTTTAATTTTTTCTTTATGATGATGTTGCCAAAACTGATAGCATCCTGGGGAGTTTAGCATCAAGTCTGGGGACTTATGATCCCTGCTAGGCACCCCCACTTGAACATTGAGTTCAATGAGGCTTACGGCCAGGGAAGTGAGTATAGGATTGCAGCCTACGAAAGAAAAAGGAATAAGTTTTGCACAGTGGCAGGAGGCTTTGTGTAATTTAAAGTTAGGATGTTTTCCCTGTTGGCCAAACTAAATTACAGCTGCAGTTTTAATGTTGTGCTTTCTTTATCCTCTCACCCCCTTCTATTTTTTGTTATTACATTGTCCTGGAAGCTGTTGTGTTAGCCCTCAATCTTTTTCTCTCTAGGCAGAGAGAAATATGGCAAAGGATTTCCAGGCCATTTATAATCTCTCTGTTCCCCTCTGAATCCTCCACAATTTACAGACATCAAAGTAAGTTGCCCCAAATATTCTTGGCAGAACTTCATCTTTGCTGAGGAATACAGAACTATTTATTTTTTTTCTTTCAGCCATGTAACACTTTGAATCATTCAGGCCAAACTAGAACTTGGCTTTCTGTGCTCAATGATTTTGTTTAGATAACAAAGTTGTTCTTACATTTTTGTGATATTGTGATAATAAGTTATGGGGCATTATTTCATTGTGCTGCCTTGCCTTGGCGCTCACAAAGGTTTGGAATTTGGGAGGGTGTGTGTGTCCTGTTGTTTCATTGACCAGGTGCATGTGCTAACCTTCTGTGTGTTTCTTTACATGTCAGGAGGAAATACAATCTTCATTTTGTCAAAACAAACATCATTTTGTCAAAACAATTAGCTGAATGCAAGTATTTTGGGTATGTTTATTTTTAAATATATGGTTACATGTTCTTATGAGATACTTTCTTAGAAAGATACTTTCCTTTGAGCATTGATAAACACACAGTGACCGAGTTTGCTTATAATGCTAAACCAAATCGTGGCTTAGTTTGTGCAAGCAAACACAAACATGTGAGTTTCCAGAACAAAGACTGTAGCCACAGTGCTCCCCCTCAATCTATTTTTATTTAAATCCCATTTGCCTATTATCTCCTATGTTTGTTGGTGATTTGAACTCTCATCTTCCGTCTACACCCAAAGAAAGTGTGTGTGGAGATTGATTTGAGCAAAGTTTCCATGTACTGCATATATCTGTTTGTACTCTAAACATTTTAGTTTTCTTTTTATATATGCTGTTATATGATAATAAAGTATTTTGTTGTATAGGTTTTCCCCTGACCTTTGTATTGTTTTCAAGTGTTTCTTTTGGTCAGGGATAGCTTTCCTCTTTCTATATCAATTACCTGGCAAAAGGATAAATTACCAAGTGACTGCTGGTGAAAAGCTCATGGTTTCCTCTTGCAAGTGTGATGTTGAGTGGATTTATTCATCCTAGGATTGCAACATTTACAGTGCAATCATATGCATGTTTGCACAGACATTAATTCCATTGTGTTCAGTGGGGTGTAATCCTGGGAAAGTGTGGTGCATAGAAATGCAACTCTAGCCTTGTGAAACAATATATCTGCAATATTACCCATGCAGGTATTTAATGATGTTCAATAAGCAGCCCTCAAAAATGTTTCCTACTTATGAAAACAGCCCAGCTTGGACTGCTCCATTGTCCCCTTGAGTTTCATGAGTTTCCAACCACTCAAGTTGCTAAACACAAAGCAATCTTATCTCAGCTTCCTGAGCTTGGTAAAACACAATACGTAGCTGTCTGCCATCTAATAGTAACAAAAGAACTTGTGTTACACCCAGTCAGACCATTGGTCTTTCTAGCTATTTTGTTTCGCAGCAAGTACCTTGCTTTTCTTACAAGTCTGTCTCTGATGCAGATGTTGGGGGTTGAATTTGGGACCTTCTACATGCAAAGCATGTGTTCTGCTGCAACTCTTCACAGCTTCTTCCAGCCACTTACAAGAAAGGACTTCATAGAGAACAAAAGAGGAAATATCCAGTTGAGGGGAAATTTCAATAGTGAGAAAAGCATGAAGGGAAAGGGTTGAAAAGCTTTTCCCCCAGTTCTATAGTCCCAATTTACTTCGTCCATCACCCAGTGTAGCTGCTTTTAACTTTTAAAATACAGTGGGAGATCTGATCAGGAATCTCCGACTACCTTGTCTAGATTAACCCTGAAAAACTTGTACTTGTTTGGCAGCAGTCAATGTCCTTATGTGAGATTGAACAGAAGAAGCACAATGGTTGGCATCCATCTGTCTCTGGAGACAATGGAGGAATGCACTTTTCAGGGTGAAGTCAAACTGTTGGAAGGTTACTGTGCCTGCTGTGGCTGTACAGATTGATATGGGAGAGACATGTTTTGTTGCAGATATAGATAGTTACAATAAAAATAAAGCAAGGCTTGAAGATAATCCCAATTCACATTTGCTCCAAATGGGAGCAAAACTTTAAATGTTTCAGTTTTAAGTTTAAGGATCCTTACAAAAATGAGCACCAAAGAATTTACTTCCTATACAGTTTGTGCGCAGAAATTTTAGCCAGAAGATGGCAAAAAGTATGTCTCATTTAGAATTTCCAAAGGGACACAGCAGTGAGAACAATGGGCCAGTGGTTTATTAAGTTCAGTAATGATCCCAGAAGCCCCTTCTTCTAGCTGGAACATTCATTTCTCTACTGGCCCTAAGCATGAAGAGGGAGTAGAAATGGGCACGCTTTAATGGACTTTAGTGAATTCTAGCCAGTGCTGCATAGCCATTACTGTGAAGGAGAATACTGAGGCTAAAATGTATTTTATTCTTAAGAGAGTCTGTACAAATTTATTTTTCCTTCTTTATGATATTCAGTTCCTGTGAGATTTAGTGGAGCCAATTAGAAGCAGTGATCAAACAAAACAAGTGATATTTTGAACAGCGAGCTGCTCATTTTCTAACATAAAAAGGAAACACAAGAAATGCTAGAAGTTGTTGTTCAAGGATTCTCAAGAACTCCAAGTCGCAGAGTTCCATCTGTGGCCAAAGCAGAACCAACAGTCTGTGTGATATCATATTGGCAGAAGGAGGGCGGGAGAAGTATCACAATTATAACACAGCATAATCATCAGGAACATTGTGGGGAGGGCCATGGCTCATGAAACAGCACATGCTTTTCATGTGAAAGGTCCCAGGTTCAATCTATAGCATCTCTAAGTAGGCCCAAGATGGGAGAGATTCTGTCTGCAATCCTGGAGAATGGCAGCCTGTCAGTGCAGACTATACTAAGCAAAGTGACCAATGGTCTAACTCAGTACCCTGGGGGCAGTGAGAGCCAATGTAGCTAACAGGATTTACCTGCCCCAGAACATATGTCAGCAAATGAGCTGGGGCTCTGCACTCCTGCCTAAACAGTTCAAGAACTGGAAATGGTGTCAAAAGGGCATGTGTCTGCCATGAATAGTAGATATATGCACATACCAAACTGTCATGTCTGGCTATTAATCCAAATCCAGCAGCTAGAAACAGAAGGAGCTTAAACAAATGAACTAAAAGAAGCCAAAGGAAGCCAATCAATCTGCCAATTTCTCAAAACTGGGATGTGGTCTTTTTTCAAAGGTATTTGACAGGGGCGGGGGGCTGGGCCCTGAGAAAACATACTTGAGCAGTCTACCATTTGTTGCTGAAAGCATGGAGAGCTGTGACTGCTCTGAGTCTCAGAATGGGAGAGGAATATGGTATGACTGGGGAGCAGCTGTAGTGCAGCTGCACCTTGCTTTTCCCAGCATAGCACCAAGCAGTTGCAACAGGGACTCTGTGAGAGTTTCTGTCTGGGCACCAGTATCCTTCCTTTCCCATTTAAAAAAAAGATGGATAAGTGCTTCCAGAAGATGGTGAACATTTCCCACTCACCTGGTAGCAGACATACGGTAATCCTTTTGGTGAATGACCTTGAAGGCTTTGACAACTGCAACAGGAAATGTCACAACGATTTAATTGAATTAAGTGTAGGTATTAGTGACACAGCTCAGTTTGGATATGGAGGGATCCTCCAAGCAACTTGTTTATGGAGCATTCATTCTGATGTGCCTTTATAAAGCTCATGTACAAGTTTGACAATATATGTATTGAAAGTTCATTCTGATTCCCGCCCCCCTGGGGAGATTGTACATCAATGGGTGTTCATTCTGATTTACTTATGCAGTGGTTATATGTATTCCTGTAGATCAGTTATCTATTCCACACTTTTTAGTGCATTTCCCCATCACTTTCCTAACTGCAAAGAGTCCATTAAAAAAAGTTGATGTACTGTGCCAGCATGCATTAATCCATTTTAATCGTGTACACCTAAATTTCTTGCATACAGTTGAATCCCTCCCACAAAAGTATACAGTACATCTGGAAAGCTGCTCAATATTTAGTATGTTTGAAATTATTTCATTAAAATGGGTTAGGTTTTTAAAGGTTGTAGATAGAAAGAGTGAGCTTGCATTGTTTTCATATTGTAGATTTAAGGACTACACACACACACACACACACACACACAAACACGTGTGAGGGTACGGCCCCAGAAGAATAGGAAACATTGCTCTGTGAGGTTTCAGAAACTCTTTATGGCAGATCACAGGCTATGACAGTGACAGCATAAACTCAAATGCTTTACAGTGCAGATCACAGATAGTGAGTCAGGCAACACAAGTTGAAAGTAATTGAATTTGGTCCCATCTTTAAAGAATTACCGTACTATCACCTACAGTAAATAAAATATACATTAAGGTCAATTTCTCACTGAGATGATTAATGTGTGTCTCTTCAGTACCATTTCAGACTACAGATAGGGAGTTTATATTGTTATATTATTCTCCATACAAAAAATTCCCACTACATAGGAAAGGATGTCATTTTCTCTGTGACATGCTAGCTTTGAAAACAAAAATACCAAGATTTTGTTCAGCATGTGTTCTAAATCAGGTCATTATCTCTCAACCTAGCCTACCTCACAGGGTTGTTGTGAGAACACAATGATTGAGGGAAGCAAACTGTTTTGAGGAAGTGTTGGGTTAAAATGTAGATTTAGTTCCTGTTGACTTTGTCCTTAGCACACCCTTTCTAGGGAACCTCCAGCATTCTTAGTGTAAAGGCCAGTTAGTTTGCTTTTCTTTATTTCTGCCTCTCAAGGGGATTATGAATTCCAAATAGCATTGAGAACACTGAGAGAGATTGGTTTATAACTTTTTAAAATGATTTCAGAGGGAGTTTCTTCCATTACTGTCCTGTCCCAGAAGACTTTTGAATAATTGAAAACCTTGCACATGCTTTAGCAGTTATATGGGAGAAAGTACTTACTAAGTTAAGACTAGATCCTAGTTTTAATCTCATTATGTCTACAAGTATTTTTTTCTAGTTTTGAGACCAATGGTGCACTGAATTTGACAACATGCTCCCACCCAGAACCTTGTTTATTTCCTTTGTAAAAAGAAAGATGGTTATATATTGTTCTTTAAAATCTACCCTGAAGAAGAAAAAATTGTCACTCAAAAGCTAATGGGCTCCATTTTGAAACCTGTTGGGTCTAATAAAAGTTATTAGTTCACTTATTTCGCCTGCCCAGAAGTGGCTGTGGTTTTAGTGCACATTGTGTTCCCCTTAACAGAGGAGAGAGACAGAGAAAATATTATCACAACTGCACTTCCCAAATCTACCACACATCTTGAATCTATTCAAATGATCTTTAAATAAAAAGGTAAATGGTTATCTGCTATTACCAAGGATGTCTGTTCGGCTGGCACTCTGTGGCTACAGGTGGCTGGTGTCAGATGCCTGCAAGGAACTCCCATGGCCAGTTGCCAGGAATGTACAAAGACAAGGAAAAGTTTCTTACCACCCACTTTTTATTCAATATTTACAGAGAGAGACTTTGGAACACAGCCTCTTGGATAATGGTGTTGTCCCAAGTGATTTTCCACCTCACTTTTCTCCCACTTCCTCATTTGTCACTGTCATCACCTCTATGAGTGCTGCGTAGGCCCCTCTGTCTCCAAGCTCTTTGCTCTCCTACTTTCAAGGCTCACCAGGTTCTGGGAGGGGGGTGGGTCTGGAATGCTTTCTAAAGACATTGTGTCCATCAGTTGTCACCCCCCTTGTGCTTCCGCTTCCGCTTCCACTTCCTCTTCCTCTTCTTCCTCCTTCTCCTCTCCCATTATTCCCCAGTTTCCCCCCTCATCTGCCTCTAAGCTGTGACCTCCCTCAAACCCTTGTTGCAATTCTGATCTGTCTTCCTCTTCTCTGGAAGGGTCAGGCTGGGGAGGCGGTCTCTACCATTCCTCCTCTGCCCGGTCCCTGACAGCTGGGCAATGAGTGCAGGGTCTGGAAGGTGCACAGACTCTGGATTTATGCTGATGCCTTTCACTGTACCTAACCTATTTGTCATTTCTACTTTAGCCATTGACCAGCCAGCTCCATTGTAACTCTGAAAAGAACTGAAGAGCAGAATAAGCTCTGCCATATCAGGCCAGGCACTCTGGGGCAATTATGTCAATAGCCCTTCTCATCCCAATGTTCCACAATGAGGTAAGGGCCTCAACAGCTTAGCTAACTATCCAAGGACCACATGCCAGGGCTGAAGGGGCTAGTAGCCCAAGTGGTTGCCACACACAGGTGTAACACACATACAGCACACACACTACACACAATATAATGCTTGACTATAGTCACATAACTGTCTTGTTGACATATTTCTGCTGCTTGCTTGTTCCCAGTATTTAGAATATCTAGATTTCACTTGGAACATTGATTCATGGAACACATATTTAATACTGCAGCCCCTTCTTAGGAGCTCTCCTCTACATATCACTTTGTTCTTCCCTCAGTCCATATAGGTACATTTTCATGGAATGAGCATACAACTTTTGGCTCAAAAGAGGCTGGTTCAAGAGTTCAACAGCATGAACTCTACAGCCTACAGATTTGTTCCAGCATGAACAAAACCTAAAACACATTTCCATAACCAAATTCCAGCACTATTTATCATTGCCCCAAAGAGTTAACATATCAGAACATATCTGCATAGCCAGATTTTCCTTCCTTAAAACTTCCTTATGAAGGAAACCAGCATTGCACAAGGACTGACAAGACGAGAACATGATTCTTGATACACTGAAGCTGGCACGGCTGCATGTTTCAGCTGACTCGATAAAAAAGCAGTTCAGCCTCAGGGCAAGCCTTTCATAATAGGTTTTTCTTGTGCCACGTATCATGATGCAGATGGCTAATGAGTGATTAGGAATTGCTAGGTCTCATTCTCTTAGCTGCACAGAATGCTTAAGTTAAGTTTTATGCCTGCACAGTATAGATGGAATAGGAAGACTTATCAGAGCAATGCGCAGTTCTTACATAATAAAAGAATCTTACTTGTTTTTGTAATATGGGGCAAGTGTTTCCTTTCTTTGTTCAAATACAAAGTTTAAAGCACTTTGTATTTTCCTAAAGATTCAGCTATATAGTCAGATGACACGCATGGTATCTGGGTAAATTAAACCAAAAACAAGTATTTCTTGAGCATGTGTTACTCTTGTAATTCAAGCTGTGGACCTCAGCTGGAAATTCCTGCTGGCTTCATTAAATATTTCAGTGTAGCTCCACTGTATCCAACAGGTGCAACTAGCAGTACACAAAACCATCATATTTCTGACAAAATCTGATTGGTCACAGTTGACAGTTTCCATCAGTAAATGAAATTAGCAAGGCAGTGAGTCTATTTATACATGGAATTGATAAGAACAGAAGGAAAATGCTCACAAGTGGTTGACTGACCAGCACTAACACTGCTGTTGAACAGATCGATTAGCCAAGTTTGGAGAGCATGAAGATTAAATACTTTATACCACTGCTTTGAAAAGTTTAGTGTCAGTTTTAGTTTAGGGTCAGTTTTGCTGGATTGCAGCCTTCAACTTCAATCCCATGCACACGTGCCTGGGGATGAGGCCTATTGAGTGTAGTTGGAATTAGAAATCAATTGATGCACATGAACCTACAGCACTCTGGACGTTCAAAAATCCCTACAATAATGCTAAGTAGTACTATTAAATGCATAATAAATAAAGCTCATTTTAGCACATACCTGCAGCTGCAGAGCCACATCTGTTCCTACTGTTCTTTTCATATTACTTGCTTTACAGAGCTTCTCATGCAAAACCTTGACCAAGGCTAATGAATGAGGGACAGACTTAATGGGATTTTGTAACCTATTCTACATTTTAAAAAAGGCAACTACAAGGGAACCCTATTCAGATTGGGGCTGTTGCAGTGGGGGATGTTTTTTGTTTCAACCCTACTTCTCTGTTCCATTTCTCAGTTGTCATCCCAGCCTCCAGAGCTGCAATTTACCATAAGAGGGAAAACTTTCAAGGTTCATGATTCCATTGAGTTCTCCCCCATGAGACAATAGACTGAGAAAGTGGTACTTGAGGAAATGATGGAGGTGGGGAACTCCCCAAACCCTGCTCCCTTAATCTGGATCACCCCCTCCTTCCATCAGCAAAATATTGCAGGAGAAGTGATCACAAATCTCTCAATGTCAAGTCTGACTTCTGAGTCCGTAGCACTAAATTTACCCCAGGACAGTTAACCAGCAGCTATTTGTTATTGCGCTCTAGACTGGAAATCAAGCCTTATGAGGAATGTTTGAGAAAGTTGAGTATGTTTAGTCTGGATAAGAGACTGAGATGTGATATGATAGCCATCTTCAAATATCTAAAGGGCTGTCACATGGGAGATGGAGCAAGCTTTTTTCTCCTGCTCTGGAAGATAGGACCCGAACCAAAGGATTCAGGTTACAAGAAAGGAGAATCCAAGGAGATTCAAGAAGAACTTTCTGACAGTAAGAGATGTTTGACAGTGGAACAGACTTGGAATTTAGTGGACTCTCCCTCCTTGGAGGTTTTTAAGCAGAGGTTGGATGGCTGTTCTGATTTTTGCATTGCAGGGGGTTTGACTAGATGGCCCTTACAACTGTACAATTCTATGTATGCCATGTCTAAAGAAGGAGATTTTGTTGTTTTCCCTCCAGATACTGCATAACTCAGTGATACTAACTCTTGCTGCGTATGCTGAAGTAATATGGGTGTCTAGGAATAACGCCCAAGTTGATAATAAGCTCCAAAGTAGGAGCTCAGTTCCATTTAGGGTAATTATGTAGCTGCTTAAAATTTTCCTAGCAATTCCAATTTCATACTTGCCACCCTAAATGGCTATCTACAGCTGCTGGAAGCAGTTAAATGTACATTTCCCCTCAATGGTTCACTTCTTTCATTGCTGCTGAGTGAAGTAT
Organism: Podarcis muralis; assembly: GCF_964188315.1. Taxonomy (NCBI): domain Eukaryota; kingdom Metazoa; phylum Chordata; class Lepidosauria; order Squamata; family Lacertidae; genus Podarcis; species Podarcis muralis. The sequence goes on along the minus strand of NC_135662.1, from coordinate 43,834,398 downwards.
TCCCTAACCATTCGGTGTAGATAAGGGTGTAAGACAATTTGAGACATGTCAAATGGAAACAAGCCATTGAAGCATAAAGATTATGTTACAGGTGTCTGAAGCAGCAGAGGCACCTAAAGAGACCAAGATAAAACTTTAAATGGAATGAAAGTTTAATGGAATAAATTGTGGTATTCAAATGATTAAATTGTGCCTGTGAAGGGAAATCTACCTCATACTTTGGAAACTATAGTTTATTGTTCAGCTCTCATCCCTCAGGAGTTAATGGGAAGTGAAGACCAGGGGTTTTGAGGCATCTCTGAACTTTCATCATCTGAATGGTTTGCTCTGTACTGAAGTAAACAGTCTGAAAGATATCCTGGTTCCAAGATGTTTAGGGCTCTAAATGTCAACAACAAAACCCTGACGTTTTCTCAGATGCTACTTAATAGGCAGTCGGTATAGTTCTGTCTCAACACTGGTGTAATATATGTAAATCTGGGTGTCCCTTTAAGACCCTAGCAGCTGCATTTCAAGTCTCAATCCAGGAGGGGAAATATGGAAAGTGGAGGGAGAATGCTGAAAGGTTTATATACCTTAATTTGTTTATGAATGTCACAATTAGCTCATTTTGGTTTGGCTTAACTTTCATTGGTTTGACATTTTTCAGATTAATTCTTTAATTAAAACACAAACAAAATATCTGGCTAATTTAAAAAAGTAAATGACGGCAATGATGAGAGGTTTTCTAATTCAACAAAATGTTTTCCAAAAAAAAGAAAGGGAAAAAAGAAGCAGGAGATATTAGATGCCCTAATGCAGTGTTTCCCAACCTTGTGCCTCCAGCTGTTTTTGGCCTACAATTCCCATCATCCCTTGCCACTGGTCTTGCTAGTCAGGGATGATGGGAGTTGTAGTTCAAAAACAGCTGGAGGCACAAGGTTGGGAAACACTGCGCCTAATGACTAAAGAGAATGAGTTAATTGTAAAACCAGAGGTTACAGATGTGCGCCAAGCTAAAAAAATTATTGGAAGCTCAATTCTTGATGCTAGTTAATCAAGAGATTGAGAGGAAAATTAACAAAACAGAATTTTTTTGAATTTGCCATTAAACCGTGTAAATTGTTAGCAAGGCAACTCAAAAGAGAAAGAAAGAATAGGATAACAAATAATATTGTTGATGAGGATAAGTATCTGACCAGCCCAAAAGAGATAAGGAAAGCGTTTGAAGTTTTTTTATACTTCTTTATATTGTTGTGAGAAAGAGGATATTAAGAAAATTGACTCTTATTTGAGCATTTGTAATATTCCCCGAGTGTCTAAAGAAAACCAGAAATTATTGAATGTCCCAATATCGATTTTGGAACTGCAGGTGGCAATAAACTGAATGAAGATGGGCAAAGCACCGGGACCAGATGGACTTACCACAATTTATTATAAAAAGTTTCAGGATGCACTTATAGAACCACTTAAGGACACTATGAAAAGAATTTTTGTGACTTGCACGGTCCAAGCTTCTGGGAAAGCTGCATTTATAACTTTGATCCCTAAACAAGATAGTGACCTAACAAAGACTTAAGAATTATAGACCTATTTCCTAATTGAACTGTGACTATAAGCTCTTCGCAACAATTTTGGCTGATAGACTAAAAAGGACATTGACCAAGTTAGTCCACAGAAACCAGGCCGGTTTTATACCAAGCCGACAAATGAAAGATAATATAAGAAATGTAATTAATTTAATTGAGTACCTGGAAAAAAAGGAATAAAAACCAGGCTGCTTTGATCTTTCTAGACATGGGGAAAGCCTTTGATAATATTTCTTGGTCATTTATGCTCAAGGTTTTAGAAAAGATGGAGAGAGACAGGTAATTTGTTTCTAGCAGATATTAAAGCAATTTATACTAATCAGTCAGCAAATAGATTAGTAAATAATATTCTCTCAGACAAATATCAAATAAGAAAAGGAACTAGATAAGGTTGTCCCCTATCTCCGTTGTTATTTAACGTTAGAAATATTGCTTCAGAATATAAGGAGAAATAGGGAAATTAAAGGTATTGAAGTGGGATGCAGAGTCTATAAATTAAGGGCATTTGCTGCTGATGTGGTCTTAAAATTGGAACATCTATTGGAGAGAATTCCCAAAGCTCTAGAAGAAATTAAAAGGTTTGAAGAGGTGGAAGGTTTTTTTTAAAAAAATTCAGATAAAACAAAAATGTTGGTCAAAAACAGTTGAAAAAAGTTTTAGAATGTTTGTCTTGCTTAAAAATAGGAAAAAAGAAGTCAAATCTGGCTAACAGCAAGGAGCCTCAGCTTAATTGAAAATAAGTATATTAAATTGTGGAAAGAGGTTAAGAAAGACTTGGAGACACGGGGGAGGATGAAACTTTCCCTACTAGGTAGAATTTCAGCCGTTAAAATGAATGTACTTCCTAGGATGCTGTTTTAATTCCAGTAAATTCCAATTGTAAATAATGCAAGCTCCTTCAAATAATGGGAAAAATATATTTCTAAATTTATCTGGCAGGGGGGAAAGCCAAGAATTAAATATAAAATTTTGATAGATACAAAAGGAAGAGGGGGCTTTGCCCTGCCAGACTTGCAATTGTACTATGAGGCAGCTTGTTTGTGTTGATTAAATGAATGAATTGTATTGGATAATACAGATATTTTAGACTGGAAGGCCATGACTTAAAATTCAGCTGGCATGCATGCCTTTGGTATGGGAAAGCAAAAATCTATAAGAGTTTTACGAACCACATTCTCAGGAAGAATTCTATGGAGTATGGGAGAAATATAAAAATCTGTTAGAAAGAAAGACACCTTTATGGTTATCCCCCATTGAAGCAATTACAATTAAGAGAGTTAATATGGACAGACAATGGGTGACTTACAGGGAAGCACTGGACTTTGCAGAGGGCAAACCCTCCCTGCATCTTAGGGAGAATTTAAGAAGCCAAGTTATGGATTGGTTACAATGCCACCAGATATATGATATGTTTAAGGTAGACAAAAAAAATGGGTTTTTGGACCAAAACTCACAAATTGAAAAATAACTGTTACAAAACAAGGATAAACTTCTGTCTAAAATGTATAATTTCTTATTAGAATGGAAACAAAAGATTAGCTAGTTAAAGAATAAATGACACACTGGGAATAGATATAGGACACAATGTAGACCTAAACCTCTGGGAGAAACTTTGGAAAAGTGATTTGAAATTTACTGTGTGTTATTCTCTGAAAGATAACTACTTGAAAATGATTCATAGATGGTATTTAACTCCCAGTTGGCTGGTTAAGATGTATAAAGCAGAATCAGATATGTGGTGAACATGTAGAAAGGTGAAAGAATATTGGGAAATGATTTATAATGAGTTGGAAAAAAAGGTTTTAATTTGCCTACCCTGAAAACCAGAGTCCTTTTTGTTGGGAATAATAAAAAAAAATTCCCAGGTGCCAGAAAAGTTTATTTATGTTTGCAATAACAGCAGCCCGTGTTCTGTTAGCCAAAAAATGGAAAGTGAGTGAGGTTCCTTCGAAAGAGGATTGGCAACTTAAGATGTCAGAATATGCAGAACTTGCTGGTTTAAGAGAGCAAGAAGAACATATAAAGAAGAGAAGAAATGGCAGCATTAAGATAAATTCAGCATAGTAAACAATATTTGATTGATGTAAAAGTGGAAAATTGATTTGAATGGTTATAGTAAAATATGCAGGAAAGTATGATATGTAATATAAACTACGGGAGGAGAAGGAGGGAAAATATTCACTGGATATTTTAAAGTTTGAAAAATGTTTAATTTGAAATGTAGAAAAAGGAAATCTCTCTCTCTCTCTCTCTCTCTCTCTCTCTCTCTCTCTCTCTCTCTCTCTCTCTCATATGACACTGTGATCTTGTGCTACAATGTATTGAGGTTGCACTTTGCTTTTCTACTGACTTCGTACTTTTCTGTTAACCAAAGTGTCAAGATTAATACATGCAAGGTGGAAACAGCTTTGCAATTACTGGAACAAATATTGACACTAGTCTTACGCCTTGATACATTTCCTTTTTTTACATAAACACCATCACCTAGGGTGAAAATTGTAAGCACATTCCACACATGCTATAGTACAGTCATGATTAAAGATTCATTGCTTATGCATTAAATAACAAAGAATAGTGTCCAGGGAACTGTGGTTAGCTTGGCCTGAAGCTTTGGGTGCTGGTAGATCTTACTATTAGAAAAGTCAACTTGTAACTTCCCATTATTTGGTTCTGAACAAACATCCCTTTCATAGCCAAGTAAACAGTAATGGTTTGTTATTTTTTTTCCTGTTTAGAAACCCATTTTTCTTTAAATTAGTAGGTCACCTCTAAAAAATATTGGTAAAATACCATTTGAACTTCAAACAGAGACTCAATATAAGAGGTTTTTTAAAAAAGAAAAGAAAAAGATTCTTCTTCACTTTTCTTATTCTTTTCACCATTGTCAGATTTGTATTGCGTATGTACATTCACAATCCCGGTTTCTTATCATTCTTTGCTCAACACTAGAAAAAACGGCAAGGCTTTGTTTTCATAAGCTTTTCTAGCTTTTGATATGAAAGGATTTCCAACCATCATGTGCTTATAAGCGAAGTGTTTCATTCATAGCATTTCAACCTCTTTACTTGCGGGTGGGAGAGAAGGTGGGGGAAAGCAAAAAGAAAATTACTTTTCAACATAATGACCAGGAACCAAAGAGCTGCTCTAGGCAAGGCTTGTTCACAAGAATGAATTCCACACCCCCGCCTTCCAGCAGAAGACCATCCCATCTCATTTGAGAAGCTGCATTTCAGATAGCATTCACTTTCAAAAGTCACTTCCTGCTTGGGAAATACTATGTTTCAGATTATATACAGCAGGGGTTTGCCAACGTGGTGTTCACAGGCACACATAACCACAGAGGCCTTCCTTGGTGCTCCAATGTCCTCTTCCCCCACTGAAATCAGGCTTGAAAGCATTCTGTTGTAACCAAAAGAACAGGTTATGGCATGTGTGCTTGGGTGTGTGTGTGTGTGTGTGTGTGCATGTGGGGTGCCTCCAACTCTTTATCCACTATGCATATGTGCTCATGAAATGAAAAAGTTTGGCAACCCACAATGCACATCATTCACTGCTTGATCTTAACTAAGGTAAAGGTAAAGGGACCCCTGACCATTAGGTCCAATCGTGGCCGACTCTGGGGTTGCGACGCTCATCTCACTTTATTGGCCGAGGGAGCCGGCGTACAGCTTCCGGGTCATGTGGCCACCATGACTAAGCCGCTTCTGGTGAACCAGAGCAGTGCACGGAAACGCCATTTACCTTCCCTCTGGAGCGGTACCTATTTATCTACTTGCACTTTGACGTGCTTTCAAACTGCTAGGTTGGCAGGAGCAGGGACCGAGCAACGGGAGCTCACCCCGTCGCGGGGATTCAAACTGCCAACCTTCTGATCTGCAAGTCCTAGGCTCTGTGGCTTAACCCACAGCACCACCCGTGTCCCTAGCACCACCTGTGTCCCTTGATCTTAACTAGTCCACTGCCAACTAGTCCATTTTTACGTCCTCTGTGGACTTCTCTCTTCTGCAGAAAGTATAACACAATGACTCCTAGAATGCCATACTGATTGCAGGGAAGGTTTTTGAGTGGTACAGCTTTGCAGTGTATCCTGAAATTACATATTTTGGAAACCTGACTCTCCTATTGGCAGACATTCTGATATAAAAGGATTGTCACTATAATCCTAGTGATAATATACATGCTCAATAAATATTGCATGATTGTGATTATTTCAGTTCTTACAAATGGTGGACATGTCTTGTAAACAATAACCTCTAAGAATTGGGAAGAAAAGTTTATGTAGCATGACATGCACCCATCACTCCTGTGTTTTTCCCCCAGGTACTACTGCTGACAGGAAGAGCCAATAGCCTCAACCACCCAGCTGCTCAGGTGAGAAGAGGACCCACCCACTAGGCATAAAAACATATGTTGCTACTTGACCTTAGTAGCTAGGTAACACACTTCCCAGAGGGGCCATATCCCCCAGGGCCATGATGGAACTTTGAGAGAGAGAGAGCAGCTGTGGTAGCATCAACAAAACCAATTACTGTACAACATCAGCTAAAGACAAAGCAGGGCACGTCTGACAACATCAGTCGCCACTCCCTTAATTTTTAGGTTAGCGTAACATGACAGAATTCTGGAAGTGACATTTGCACACCCACAACCCTTACCCTTCTTAGTCAGGGGCATCAATCAGGTGACATAACAGAGTCAATCAGGTATCATTGTTATAAAGGTCTGGAACTTCTTTCACTCTTGGCAACATGTTGCTGTAAAATGCTATTAGGTGTTCCACCTGCCTTTCCCGTCTGACTTTGGCCTTAGGCATAACATTTAACAGTAATCCCATTTTGAGTAGACCCATTGAAGTTAATGGACAGGATTCATTTGGATCATTAATTTCAGTGGATTTATTCTGAGTAGGACTAAGTTGAACGCAAGACTAAATTATCAGCTTTCAGCCTGTCTCTCGCCCCCCCCCCCCCCCCCGGAACTGAAAAACTAATTAAAAGCGCCAATTCTGTGTCTGGAAACACCCTTAACGAAAAGGGTGGCTATGTAAATTGGTTTGCATGATTAGACATTTCAGCACAAAGCACTTTGTGTATCTGAAAACCTCCCAGAATATATTACTTTAAAATTTGTTTTTTTGTTTCAAGCTGAAAATAACCTCCTTAGATTCTTGCAGTGTGCTAATTTTAAGCAATAGTGGTTGATTTAAAAAACCAAAAACTTTCTTGGGGGCAAAGCATATTACTTGGTTTAACAGCACCCATTTAGAGATGATCTTGGATAAACTGAATCTTCTGCCCCATGAAATCTGAAGCAGTCTGAACTCTGAGGATGTCAGGCAACATATTGCTTGCATTTGATATGTCACTTGGATGTGACGTCTCTATTGTCTTTTTGATGTGTATTGAAGATCTTCCTTTAAAAAAAGAAAAATACAGTAAAAATGTTTTAAGTATAGATTTTTACCCCAGTCTTTATCTGTACTGGATATGAAATTGCTTTTTAGATATGAGATAATTTTAATTGGTATATTTTCTTTGTTAAGGCACTTTGAGGTATTTTATAGACAGTGATCTATAAATGGAAATGAAGAAAAGATGTTTTAAAATGGAAATATTGAAGACAAATATACTTTATAGTTGCAGTTGTTGCTGCTAAACAGCAAAATGCAATGTTTTGTAAATAAATTGCTCAATCAAGTTGATAACTTGGTAGCTTACATTTCTGCAACAGAGACATTTAATACTGTCCCTCAGTCTGTATGCTCTATGAAAAAAAAAAAAAAATTATGAGAAAAAACAGCCCGTCCAGACCATCAGGTTATGATGCCATTGCATTTAGTTCTATACTCAATAGATGCAAGGAATGGGGTTGGTGGCAATGGGGTTGGTATCCCACGGTGCTGGCATTCTTCCTGGAAGCCAGGAAGCAGGGAGAAATACCTCTGCTTTGGAAACACCTGAAGAGGTGAAGGATCAAAGAACTTCAGCTGAAGTTAAGGATGTTGGCCCTGAGATGCACCAACAGAGGAGTGGATTGAGGAACCAAAGCGAAGTTCCGCTTACAGGCTTCCCAAGGCCGTCTGATTGGCTGTTGTGGGAATAGAATGCTGGACTTGATGGGCTTGATCCAGCAGGGTCTAACGACACTGAACCATCCTTGTAGGAAGAGCTCGATTGGGGAGAGAAGAGCAGCTCCTTCTCTTCCTTAGAGATAGTTGGTAGGTCCTGCCTAGTGCTACTTCCACCAATGGACAGGAAATCTGGGCTTGCCCTTGCTTGGCTCTGCCCTTCCCAACTAGTTCTCACTTGAAACTACTTGACACTGCCTGCTGTTCCATAAGCTTGATTGGAGTGGCAGTGCAGCATCACGGAGTGGAGCAGCTGTTTCCTTCTGCATTGCTGCCTTCCCTCTGCATCCTAGAGTCTGGCTCTCCAGTAAGTGTGGAGTCTAGTCCTTACAGTTATTTAATAATAATAATAATAATAATAATAATAATAATAATAATAATAATAATAAATTTTATTTATATCCCGCCCTCCCCAGCCGAAGCCGGGCTCAGGGCGGCTAACAACACTAAAACAGTACAACATTATAAATACATTCTAAAAATTAATTAAAATACCAATTGATGGCAACCATAGACTAAAGCTTTGTAGAGATTGCCAAAGGAGGGAGTCAGGCTGCGCCCTGACCAAAGGCCTGGTGGAACAGCTCTGTCTTACAGGCCCTGCGAAAAGATGTCAAGTCCTGCAGGGCCCTTGTCTCTTGCGACAGGGCATTCCACCAGGTTGGAGCCGCAGTCGAAAAAGCTCTGGCTCTAGTTGAGGCCAGCCTAACCTCTCTGTGGCCTGGGACCTTCAAGATGTTTTTATTTGAAGACCGTAAGTTCCTCTGTGGGGCATACCAGGAGAGGCGGTCCCGTAGGTACGAGGGTCCTAGGCCGTATAGGGCTTTAAAGGTTAAAACCAGCACCTTAAACCTGATCCTGTACTCCACCGGGAGCCAGTGCAGCTGGTATAGCACCGGATGAATGTGATCTCGCAGCGAAGACCCCGTAAGGAGTCTCGCTGCGGCATTCTGCACCTGCTGGAGTTTCTGGGTCAGTCTCAAGGGCAGCCCCACGTAGAGCGAGTTACAATAATCCAGTCTGGAGGTGACCGTCGCGTGGATCACAGTGGCTAGGTCAGGGCGAGAGAGGTAAGGAGCCAACTGCTTAGCTTGGCGGAGATGAAAAAATGCCGCCTTTGTTATAGCTGCAATCTGCGCCTCCATGGAGAGGGAGGTATCGAAGATTTAATGTTCACTGGCAGAGTTTCTCCATGCCTTTTCCAGTCCTGCCTGTAGATGCCTTAGGGGATAAAACCTGGGATCTTTTGCATACAAAGAATGCAATGCAGTGTTGAGCTATGTCTATGGCTTAGCATTCTAAGCCTCCCCACTAAAACACCTTAACAGGAAAGGTCCCTCATCATATCAGCAGTGCAGCAGCCAATAAATCAAGTAGCATCCTTGAAATGTTCAAAAGGTTTTTTGAATGGAAGATTTGCTGTTGAAGCCAGGGATACAGCAGTAAACAAAACAGAAGGGCTGGGCATTCCCCAGCCTTATATTACGCAGAAGGAACAATTTGTGAATTCTATGCCAAGATATGCACCAACATGTGTACCAAGTCTGTTTAGAAACCTGCAATTTTCTTTCTTTAGTCATGCCTAATAATTCACAGTGACTTAAAAAAAATATTTATGGCAACTCATTTATATTATTGTTTAAATGTTGCCTCTTTGTTCATCAGTGTTGCATTTGTAATTTTATCTATAGCAACACATCTGCATCATCATTCACTCCAATAAATAACTGAATTACTTTGTCTTTATTTGCCAAATCCTGCTCTGAATTATAAACCATTCAAATCCAGCAATTTCATACAAGGCTGAAATCAGCCTTGAATTAGGTACAAGCAATTTCCTTCTTCAAAAAAGTGGACTCAAGCAGAGGACTTTGTTCAAACCCAATGATTAATACTAATCTTAAAATGAAATGTGCCATAGGCTCTTAATAACAACAAAACAGTGCTCTACAAATACATTGGGATTTGTTTTTTATATAAGACTTCCTTTACTGAGTTAATCTTAGTAACATATTTCAAAATAAAAGGAAGTGTTTACTAGGGGTTTGCACCAGCCACAAGATATAACTTAATCTATAGGATTGGAAGCAACATGATCAATTTCTGATCCATTCTGTCTTTCTGATTTCTGATGATGGTGAACATCCTGTGTGAGTGTCTAGAGGTAGCTGGAGGGTGGGTGGCAGTTGGATTGAATCCTGACAAGACAGAAGTACTGTTTCTGGGGGATAGGAGTGAGCAGGTGTGGGGGACTCCCTGGTCCTGAATGGGGCAACAGTTTCCCTAAAGGACCAGGTTCACAGCCTGGGGTTTATTTTGGACTCACAGCTGTCCATGGAAGTACAGGTCAACTCTGTGTCCAGGACAGCTGTCTACCAGCTTCATCTAGTATGCTGGCTGAGACCCTGTCTTCCTGTGCCCCATCTCACCAGACTGGTACATCCAAGTAGTCCACTTAGACTACTGTAGTGCACTCTACGTGGGGCTACCTTTGAAGGTAACTCAAAAACTACAGTTAATGCAGCTGCCAGACTGACAACTGGAAGTGGCTCCTGGAACCATATAACACTGGTCCTAAAAGACCTATATTGGCTCCCACTATGTTTCTGAACATAATTCAAAGTATTGGTGTTGACCTTTAAAGCCCCAAACGACCTTGGCCCTGGATGACATAAGGAGCATCTTCATCCACATTGTTCAGCCCAGACACTGAGGTTCAGTTCCAAGGGTCTTCTGGTGGTTCCATCATTGTGAGAAGTAAAGTTACAGGGAACCACCCAAAGGGCCTTCTTAGTAGTGGCCCCTGCCCAGTGGAATGCCCTGCCATAACATGACCTGGAAACCTGCCAAAACTTGCACTAGGAAAAAGTGTGGTGCCAGTCAAACTCTATTTTCAAGGTTTGTTTTCTCTCTGTGAGGCTTAAGCTGGGGCCTGAACAGAATTTGGATTGGCACATTTTACTCCAGATATACTTAGGCCAACATAAAATACACTGGATTCCCATATTTAGACTGCTCCCTAAGGTTGGAAACTTATGTCCATTTACCTGGGAGTAAGCCCCATTGAACTCAGTGGAGATTACTTCTAAGCAGACATGTTAATCAGTAGTATCCAAGTGTGGTTTTGATTACCAGTAGCTTATAGTCTTTGTTTAGCGTGGCCAGATACCAAAGAAGACAGGGCTCTTGAAAATTTCATTGTTGCAAAGAAGGAATTTTCACCAGGTGCGCTCCTAGGAACGTTTGAGGAATGTGATCATTGTGAATTCTGGTATGAATTGATCTGATCTGCACCTCCCAGATTAATGTGTCATTTGGAAGATAGCTATCCTTTGCATTTTGCACATATCCAAATTTTGCAATGCAATTCTCAGTTCAAGAAATATATAAAAAATGTTTACAAATGCATATGTTAGGATTAACATATTTATAAATGTTTTTTTAAACACCCCACCCTAATATTTAAATACGAAAGTTTACCTTTTTTAAATTCTCAGATTGATGTAAAAACAAAGCAGAACAGAATTTTGAATGCATGCATGCAAAAGTGAGACAAACTATAAACAGAACGACGTGTCCTGCTGCTAGCTACAGCTGTTGAAATTCCCTCTTTTACACAATTACTAAAGGTGCACAAGCCCAGTGCTCTTTTGCATCTGGCAGCACTAAATCAAACACAAGGCTGTATTTGCTCAATAAGTTACAGGAGTTTGTTTGCACAGGAAGAAAATGAAAGAAAGGAGACAGGAAATAGAGGATGATGCAAGACAGTGTGGCCATCTTTATGCAGATATTATCTTGCAAATCATGCCCCAAAATTGTTGCTTGATATATCTTAGTAATGTCATCTTTTCTTTTCTTTTAAAGTATGAAAACAGTAGTTAGCCTATGTAAATTCATGGTTTTGTTTGTCTGCTTGTCTGTGGGAGATGTAGTCCAAAAATACTGGAAACAAACACTAATAATAATAATAATAATAATAATAATAATAATTATTAATAATAATAATGATGATGAAGATGGAAGGCATTCATCTGCTATTCATTAGCTTTTTTGGCGTGTGTAGCCTTATTTTTGTTTGCTTGGCATAGCAGCTGTATAACTTGTGAAACATGAAGAAACAACATAACATTTCCAAAATGTTCAGAAAGAATTAATCAAACAGGAAGATCTAGCCATTTGGCAGATGTCAGCAGAGAACATTGGCATGTTGGTAGAGGGTTGCTTGCCTAGTTCAAGCTGCAAAGAACATTTTGGAAGTCCTAGAGTATAAAAATAAATAATAATTGCATTTCCCTCTTTTAATTAGAGCAATTAGAGTCCATTTGCATGCTTTTTAAAGTTCTAGAACTTATTAGAATTTCATAACATGGAACTATTTCACTAAAGAGACCGACTACTTTTTTTAGCAGCATAAACTTCACAGGGTTTTCTAGGATGTCAAATGTGTTATAAAAACGGACATATATCAGACAATGCGTAGGAAGCTCACATCAAATTTGTCTTAATTTCCACCAGGTTTGCAAAGGTCATTCTTACACAGGCATTTTTATTTCCTTGAAACTTTTTAAAACTAATGTTGAACAGATGAATTTTGCAGGCTTCACTTGCAGCAGATCTGGGACAAAATGACATTTCCATCCATCATCAAGAGGAACCTCATCATCCTGGGTGTAAGGTGCTAAAGCAGAGACAGGTCACACATCTGCGCAGCTTTTGCTTCAGAAATTACAATGGAAGGTCACAAAACATTTAAGGTTTGCTTTGAAACTACCATCTGGAGTTTAATTATTGCATAGTGCACCTGCCGTTCTCTGAACAATGAGAATTAAGGCAAAAGCAAACCTTTTGTTGCTTAGAACATGGGTAGCCAATGCAGTGCTCTCCATTGGATGCTGCTTCTCATTAGTCCTAGCCAACTTGGCCAAGGGTCTAGGACAGGGGTCAGCAAACTTTTTCAGCAGAGGGCTGGTCCACTGTCCCTCAGACCTTGTGGGGGGGCCGGACTAGAAGCTGCCACCCCGCCACCTCTCCCCTCTTTTCTCCACAGTACTGGATGAGCCCCGGTGGCTGCTTACCTGTGCCTTGCGAGCGGCAGGGGCTGGTGGCGGTGGCAGAGGGATGATGAACGGCATGCAAAAGGGCTCCAGAGAGGGGCTGCTTAAAATGGCAGCCGCTCGAGCGCTGCTGCTGCTGGCACCAACAAAGCCCAGCCCCCTTCCTCCTCTAGGCAGGGCAGGGAAAAGCCAGGAGGAGGGAGGGAGGGAGGAGGCGCCGCCGCCACCGCCATGTGAGGGAGAGGGAGGGAGAGGGAAAGAACATGCGCGCTGGTGATCCACGCGGTGATTCCCAGACTCTCTGCGGGCCAGATCCAGAAGGCAATTGGGCCAGATCCAGCCCGTGAGCCTTAGTTTGCTGACCCATGATCCAGGATGATGGGAGTTGTAGTTCAACAACATTTGAAAGGTACCACGCTGGCTATCCCTGGAGAAACGCCCTGTGAAGTCCGGTGCCACCTTCTAGAATCAGGTATTCATATCAGAACTGTTGAATAGTGAGTAGACATGGCAGACGACACAGCGATTTCTCCAAAGCAGCTCTTTATTTTGTAAGCTGGAACAGAAACTGAACAGCAAACAGCTCAGCCGGCCTGCTTTTATAGGCAGCCGGCTGTCAACATTGTAGCAACAACAACCCAGGGTTTCCCGCCTAAAATAACTGACATGGACCTGAGTGAAAACTATCTACAGTATCCCCCTGCTGGCCCAGGGTGAGAACTTCAGTACATAACAAGAACTAAATCTGATCAGCAATTGAGGCCTGGTGAAATAAAAATGCTTTAAGGTGGTGCCTAAATGAAGGCAATGTGAGACACAATCAAATCTCTACAAACACAGAGTTCTACAAACACGGAGCTGCCCAAAAGGAAACCTGGCCTTTCCCTCAGTAATGGGAAATGTTTGGGTTAAATTTTAAACCTTCATTATATTGGACTCTGCCCTGAGACTGTTCTTGTGTTTTATTTCTGTTTCCTTATTCAGTTCTGTTTGCTTGTTCTTCAATAAATAGCTTAGTAAATTCTTCCTCCTTCGAAAGTAAGGAACTTAACAAGATATGTACTGTACACACTATATAATATGCAACAGCTGCAGAATAAGGTTAACAGCTACATGCTCTCTGACAGTGTAAATCATAAGACTTCATACCAATTGACCAAAGGACTTTCTCCTATTGGCATGGCTGATCTATTTTGTTTGGGAGAACAGAAGCAGACCCTCCAAGTGTCCCTATTTTCCAGGGATGTCCCTGATTTAGAGAAGCTGTCCCAGATTCTGATTTGACCTCAGAATGCCCTACTTTCCCTTAGGATGTCCCTATTTTCATTTGATAAATGTTGGAGGGTATGGAGTTATCTGACTCCCAAGCCATCTGAAGGCAATCCTGTATAGGTATTTTTTTAAAAAAATGTTTAATGTTTTATTATGTTTTTATATATGTTGGAAACTGCCCAGAGTGACTAGGGCAATCCAGTAAGATGTATGGGGTACAAATAGTAAAATTATCATTATGGAATGGAACATCCCTATTTTCATCAGAGAAATGTTGGACGGTATGCAGAAGGAGTGCGCATTATATTTCCAAAATTGCTTTAAAATTCACTTATTGGCTCATGTGAGCAATTGCATTTGTTGAAAATTTCAGCGCTTTTAGCTGAAGGCAAAACAGGCTTGAAGGAGAAAAGGTGAATGCAAAGATAACTATTTTGTCTTTTACCTGCCTTCCTGAATGCTTAGAAATATCCCATTCTAGGGAGCTGACTCGCAAACCATTTACTCTAGAGAAGTCCAAACTCACAGTATATTGTTTGAGGCCTATTGGATACTGAATCTAAAGCAAAATGAACTTTGGTCTCACTTGCTGGGGAATATACTTTGTCTCCCGCCCACCATGTTTTTGGTATGACCCAGAGGTCATGTGTAACTTTGGTATCCGTGTTACCTGTGGCTGATGCGCTTTTTCCTTCACTATGTAAGGCAATAAAACATTTTGGAACCGGCAACACAAGTTGTTCTCTTTTTGAAGCGGAAATCATTTGGCAAATAATGTCAAGATGTTTCTAAGGAAGAGAGTGTATCCTATTTGTTTAATTGTAATGGTGATTGCATTCTGCTGCTGTAAGTGGCAACGGACTCTTCAGGGTACAATTGTAACTTCCTGTTCCGAAATAAAATAAAATTACTTACATTAGCATGCTTGACCAAAGCAGACATAAATGTTAACACATGTAATTTTGTGAATGTGCATTCCTAAACTAATTTAATCACGTATTTCCTAAAGCTGGGCTGCCACTTGGAAGAGGTCATAACAATAATAAAAGTAATCCAATTTTGTGGGGAAGGGAAGGGATGTAATTCAGTTAAATATTAAGATCGAACATCATGCTTCTCTGGCAGCAGCTGCAGAAAACTTTACACCCTTTTGGGAGGATTGTTAAGAACATTAAAAATAATAACAAACATCTGCTATCATTCTCTGCATAAAATAAAAAGATACTGATTTCCACTAACAGTAAATCCCTAACATACATGGAGCTTATTCTAAATCTTGGAAGCTGTATTCTGTTATGCTTGGGCTGTCATTCTAAAACATGCAAAGCATGGATGGAGACCTTTGCCTCTCCAGATATTACTGGACTACAATTCCCATTATTCCAAGCTCAGTCAGTAGAGCATGAGACTTTTAATCTCAGGGTTGTAGGTTTGAAGCCCACATTGGACAAAAGATTCCTCCATTGCAGGGGCTTGGACTAGATGAACCTTGCCGTCTTTTCCAACTCTACAGTTCTATGATTCTAAGCTTAGGATCTCCCTCTGGGACCAGAGAGGAAAGTCAGCAGAACTGCATAGAGGACTGAACCCCATTGCTTTTTATTTTATAACATTTATCTTAATGTAACTAGTATTCAAGACTGTTCTGCAATAAAGCTCTGAAAGTCATTCTCGTGGTGGAGAGAACTGATTTTTACACAAGGTCCAGATCAGGAGTTCCACTGAAGAACTCTCCCACACCCCTCCTTAATGTTTTCTCATTCAGCGAGGGGATTTATTTGCTTGGTACATTTATTTCTCTCTCATCATGGGACTCAAACCAGCACTTTTGGGGATCCAGGGGGGTCTTCCTTCCATGCCCTGACTAGACCTGCTAAGATTCAGCAACTCAGCTGCATTTATTAAGCCTAAAAGGTTTATCGGTCCTGCAGTTTTCTTTCCTTGTGTTTTATTCCCTGCCCTGTTTATGTTCAGTGATTTTATGTTTCTTTTTCATGCTCATTGCCTGCTGAAAAAAGAAATATGCAAATGCAACAAGTGCAAAGTTACTTAACATTTCCAGATTCCATTTGTTGCTTTAGAATGATTATATTAACATTCAGAGACTATTTTGCAAAACGTATAATTGAGACAGTGATTTGGAGTGCAGGCTATTGGTCCAGTGAAGCAATTGAATAAATTATTTCAAGCACATGATGATGAGTTCAGCCCAGTCCTGCCAGTGCGTGAACATCCTTCACGTTGTAGCACATCAGTAGTTGAACTTAAGTGTGTTCAGCACCTCAGAGAAAAAGAATTCCAGTTTCACCAAGTATTCATTGCAGACAGAGGGGGAACTGTCATTCTTTTGAAATGTTTGAGGGAAAATGACTTGTAATAAATAAATGAAATGTTCATTTAAAAAATGTCATTGCTGTCCACACAAATCCTTTGGATTTGGTTGTGCATAATAAGTTCTTACACCCTTCATTTCATAATAATAATAAAAACCTACCTGCCTTAGACATGTTGCCATCCATCAGACAGATAAGCTAAATTATTGAAATTTGAAACCAAGTCTCTCTCATGAGAGGTGAAGCCCAATTCAATGAATATTTACTCAGAAGTCAGTCATACTGAGTTTTACAGGACTTGCTTCCCAGTATGAATCGTGTAGGCTTGCAGCCTAAACTACTTATTTGACTGGGTTCTGGCTTGGCTTCCTTATTCAGAGAAACACTGTGATCTGCATTAATCATGAAGATGCATCCCCATTCACTTTGGAATGCTTTTTTTAGGACTATGGTGGGTCACAATCTCAGAGGACCCTGTTCTCACTCAGTTCCCTACTGCTGGCTGAGTGCAAAGAGAAGAACAGAATGAGATGCATCGGCTTGGAGCAGTGTTGGGTTGTTGTTGTTTTAAAAAAGAACCTCCTCCACCCTACAAGGAGACACGATATTATAGCTGAAGTCAGGTACGTGATTATATTTATATGCACATGGCAGTTTGAAATTGATTCAATGCACCCCATGCGTGTATGTTTATCGCGTCATCCTCATGATGTTGGGCCTCATCTAAGTGGCAGCCTGTACTATTTCCCACCCCCTTAATTCAGATTTTCCTGATCTGCTGATAATGCGGTAAGAAGGGGGAAACCCAAAATATTTTTTGGGGCCCCCTCTTTCATAGGAGTCAACTCCTAGGGACCGAGGGCCCTTCTCCCTCCCAATAAAATATTTGAGGGGCTAGTTTCCCCAAAGTTGATGGGCATTGTCATTCAAATGGTGTGTGAGCGCGACATCTTATGATCAATTAAGCGGGGCAGGGTTTACCTGGACACCCCAATATTTTATTCAAGTTAGCACCTCTACCCTCTTTTATTTTAAAATTAGCACTATAGCAGTATAGCCTTTTTGCACAATTTAAGCAGTATTTTGCCCTATCTATCTATCTATCTATTGGGAGGTTTTTTTTGGTATAATTTAAAAGATTGATTGAAAAAATTAATTGGGGTTATAAAATGGGATTCATTCATGTCGAAAGTTATATTGAATGTATGTTGAGTTGGGGTAGGTTTACCCTGCCTGATAGGTCACTAAACACATCAATCCCAACTCTAACAAAGGTAGAGGCGTGGCAAGAAAATCCACCCCTGTGGAGCTATGCTACGCTTCTATCTTCCTGAAAAAGTTTTGCCTTCCTGCAGTAAGAATGACACAGGCACAAATGGGTTTCAAATAGATAATTATGCATTGTGGAGTGCTCATACAATATGAGTGAATGAAGCAAGGCAGTTTCAGGCTAAGTGCCTAATATAGAAGCATCCCAGGTCCTGGAAACCTAAAAAGAAAGAAAGAAGAAGCCCATGTGCTCATTCCAGCCCTAGGGAAAAATAGGAGTGAATTTTCATTGTGTCCTTATGGCTCCATTTCTTCTGATTTGAAAAGGCTGCAAATCTGAGATCAATGGATGTTTTAAATAATTTCTCTTAAATCAAGATAGGTAGACTTCTTTGTTACTAGAATGCTAAGATCACCAACTGCAGCCAGATGCAAAGAATATTCACTGAAGGTTTTAAGAATTCTTGCTCAGAAGCAAACTGTTCTCACAGTTCTTCCACACCAGAAATCTACTTTTGGTTATCTTCCACCAAATTAATTCATTTCCGATAAAAAACAAAAGATTACAAATGTTCCTGTTAATACTGCTACAGTAAAAATGACAACAAAAAACACAACTACTGTATGATCACTGGTCTCAAGCACAGAGATACTGTTGCTGAAATCTCATAGTTACATAGGGGCTGCAATAGGGAATGTCAATAGAACTAAGCAGTGTGCCAGGATCTTTTGCAGTGACATAGACATGGTGGTATTTTTACCATTAAAATGATGGTTTAACTTATTCAGACTATGAAAAAGCAATGGTTTGTTGAATCAGTGTGGTTCAAAAGTTTGTTTCACTGTGAAATCAGCTGCCTAAGCTGTGCATTCATGGAACAGCTGCACTGCACGTAGTGTTTAACAGTTCCATAGCTCAGTGGGCGGGCATCGGCTTTGCAGGAGAAAGGCCCAGGTTCAGTCCCTGGCATCTCCAGGTAGGGTGAGGAGAGACTCTTGCTCTCAGGCCTAAGGGAAAGCACCTGCCAGGGTCCCAGCATTGGTTCTGGTGCTGTGGGATTTGGTTCAGTGGGCTCCTGCCCATTCAATGGCCTCTGATTCAGTGGACCCCTGATCACTAGCATCTGGCTCAGACCCAGAAACCTGTTTCAGCTCCTCAACTGATGACACCGTAGTCTCTGGCTCAGTGTCCTGATCACTTACTGGACTCAAGGGTCGAGACTCTTTTGTAGCAAATAAAATATAGCACATATTATTATGGTTCATTTGATTATACCCCTCCTTTTGTCAGGCTTGAGGAATCCTCTCCCTCCCCCCTCGCCCCGATGGCACCAAGAGGCAGGGAGGAAACAATAAAGTTTTTATTTATTATTTATTCAGTCAGTCACCACGGTCAAAGACAAAGAATCCCGGTCATTCCTCCATAATGGAGTTGCTCACAGTGAGCTCCTCCCCCTTCCCCCTCTAGCAACAACATCTGCCTCTACGGCGTCCGTCCATGGACAATTGCCTCTGGGCTCTTTGTTCTTGCACTGTTAACGAATGCCGCGTTTTGGGAGAAGCGGGGTCGGTTATGCTGTCCAGTGACATGTCAGCTAGCTGCTCTGCCTCCCCACTCCTTCTCCTAACACAGTGTAACTCTGCTGTTCGCCTGTCTCTGAGCTGTTATCTTCCTCAAAGCCCTGCTGTAATTCGAGTCTGCCTTCCTCCTCTCTGGAAGCTACAGGAGAAGGGGTGGGGGGTAAACCTCCACCATTCCTCCTCCTCTTCAGTCCAGTCCCTGACACCTTTTAAGCCTGTGAGAATATCTGGAATGATATGCATTTCTTAGCAAGCTGTTTTTCACCTTGATTTAGCCTATGGCAGCAGCAGATACAGAACAGAACCTCCCTGTTAAGTAAGCAGAGCTCTTCCAAGAGGTGCTGCCAGTCAGACAATACTGACTCAGTATAAGGCAGCTTGGGACATGGATGGCGCTGTGGGTTAAACCACAGAGCCTAGGACTTGCCGATCAGAAGGTTGGCGGTTTGAATCCCCATGACGGGGTGAGCTCCCGTTGCTCGGTCCCTGCCCCTGCCAACCTAGCAGTTCAAAAGCACGTCAAAGTGCAAGTAGATAAATAGGTACCGCTCCGGCAGGAAGGTAAACAGCGTTTCTGTGCGCTGCTCTGGTTCGCCAGAAGCGGCTAAGTCATGCTGGCCACATGAGCTGTACGCCGGCTCCCTCGGTCAGTAAAGCGAGATGAGCGCCGCAACCCCAGAGTCGGCCATGACTGAACCTAATGGTCAGGGGTCCCTTTACCTTTATCTATAAGGCAGCTTGCTATATTTCCAACATGGGGCATGCCTTTGCCAGCATTATAAACGGTTGTTGGCTCAGTGGCAGAGCACACACATTGCACCCAGAAGATTCTAGGTTCAATCCTTAACATCTTCAGTTTAAAATCAGTCAGCAGCAGCTAATTTGAATGTGTCCTTTTAAAAAAATAGATTCTCTGTGGTAAGAAAAAAGATTGAAGAAACACTGAGAAAATATAGGGCAGATGGATGATTATGTTCTGTGGACCCTCCAGAAAAGGTGAGTAAAGAAGACATGATGATTTCACATTTTAAAAACCATGTGTGGGTGGATCTAAACACAGGAAAAAACCTCTATAAATAAGTCAGAAATTAGATTGTTTTAACAAAAGAAAACACCTCTATGGAAAACTGTGTTTTAAAATTTCTTGCTCTCCATTGCCATCTGCTGTTGCATGTTTATAGCGCATTCAAATCACTGTTTCTTTACTAATATAGCTGAGCCATGTGTTAGCAGTTTGAATACTACAGATTTTGGGGAAGTGGTGGTGGTGGTACTTTTAAGTACTGGTTGTAGTAACAGAGACACATCCCTAATACTATACAGAACATGGCCTTTATAACTGATGGCACTTGTGTAAAAATCTCATGTGTGAAGAAGCCAGAAAGCCTATATTTTGTGACTGTATTATGCATGTGTAAGAAAGCGAGTCTTTTACTATTCCCTAAACATTATGAAGATGGAAACAAGAGAGGCAGAAAGATGAAGGTAAACTCAGTTACAAAGTTGTACAGTTGATAGAAAACAACATGGGAGCCCCAAACAGAAATTACCAAATGATAAGAGACAGATGCAGTGGGAGCTACGAGAATGATGAAAGAAAAACAGAAAGTGGATAAAAGCAATGATCAGAAGCAGTAAACGGGAAGACAAATAATGACAAGCAACCAAGAAACAAGATCAGAGTTGAATGATGAAAGCTATGGAAATGAGGAAGACTAGATGCAATCAGACTTGCAGAAGTATTAGTATTTAAGATGTTATTTGGTGACAAGTCAAGGCATTTTGGAGAGAGGAAAGGGATTATCCCAACTCAAGGGAGATTGAAGTCCCTCACTTTCCAGCAGGGTGGTCTGCTGTGACAGACTGAGCTGAAAGCAGTTTCATAATGAATGCAACAGCACCATCAATTCTCATGTCTCACATTTAAGATTCTCTGTTAGAAATGTTTGCCCAGCTCAAGCTAATATTACAGGAAACAACATACATATTTCAATCCACCAAGGGCAATCCTCCTGCAGAAATAGGTTTCTGTGCCCTTGTGGGATGGGTTTTGCGTGTGTGCAATACAGGGCAGAAAAGGAAAGGGGAGGATATTACCAGCACTTAGGCTTGATGGAAATACCCTGAGCGAGCATGGTTGGCACAGTTCTGTAAACAAGGATCTCCCCTGTTTAGCAGATTGATACTCCTCTTGGAGAACCCCAAACATCTGTTTGAGAGAAGTAATTGAATCCAGACACTTCCATACTTTCCTTCTTCCATCCAGCTGATCAGCTGGATGGGAAGTGGCAGTAATATATTTGTATACAGCAATTTAGATGCAGCTCACTCTTTTTGTGATGACCTCCAAGCTGCTTACAAAGTTGATAGAGAGTCTCGCCCCCCCCCCAGTGCTGGAACTCATGGACATCCTATGAAGCTGAATGTTGGAAGATTCAGGATAGATAAAATACATTTTCAAGCAGTACATAGTTAAACTATGAACTTTGCTCCTGCAGGAGACAGTGATGACCACCAACTTGGATGGCTAGACTAAACCATGGAGGATGAGGCTATCAATGACTACTAGCCATGATGGTTGTGCTCTGCCTCCATGATTGGGGTCACTAATGTTGGAGAACATTGTGACCTGGGAGCCACAGAACGCTCTTGTGCTTGGGGCCTGCTTGCTGGTTTCCCACAAGGAACTGGTTGGCCAAGTGAGAGCCAGATGCTGAAGGAAATGGGCCATTGGTCTGATCTAGCAGACTCTTCTCATGCTCTCACAAAGGCTGCAACACACACACCCTTTGCTGTGTTTAATTTAGTCCCGATGCTTGGTGTGTTAAAACAAACAACTCAAACTCCCTAACCTGTGTGGGGTTCCAGATGTTTGAACTTTCATTTCAACAGCATCAGCTTGCCTATGCATAGCATTTTTCCATACAAGGGATCCCTGGCCAGATCAATCAAGACACTGGTATCCTTACCCTATGCATTAGGTGGCTACGGATCTGGTTTCAAATGAAGTAGAATGCAAGTAAGTTTTTTCTTGGACATCCAATGCCATGCTAGAAAATCAGGCCTGAGCTCAGTACCTTCAAGAGCTAGGACTGTGCATGAATCCAAGAACTCTGCTTTGAATTGTGAGCGATTGTCAGGAGCCGAAGTCAGTAGCAGGCCACCAACAACATACCAGGTGTCAGAGAAGTTAACCCTTTATTCAAAGAAACAAAAGCAGTCCTGGCTTAGTGATCACAGCAACTCTTCCCAGTAGGTCTTGCCACAACAGTGCAGTTGCTCTCTAAGACTTCTCCCCTGGGTTCTTCCCCAGCATCTCCTTTGTCTTGTCTCTCTTTGCTCCACCCTCTTCATTCCTCTCTGTGTTCTGGGAGACTGGGTGGGTGGGGGGAGAGGAGCTGGTCATAGCAGGAAGGGGAGATCTCCTGACTCTGAGCTTTCTTCTCTTGAGAGATCCCTTGGGTGTTCCCCAGCCCCACTCCACTCCTCGATATCCAGACAGTCCATGACAGCTATCTTGCAGGTGACAGGAGATGGATGTTTACTACATAAAGGCTATGGGTCTTGTTAAATGAAGATTTTAAAAAAATATTCTGCCCCAACACATTATGTTTAAACACATGTGGATTATTTTAGCATCTTGAGCATTTTAAATTCTAAGTACCTTGACGCTACATATGTTATCTATATCACAGAGATTGACAGCACCACCTTCTGCATGTGTTTGGAAGGGCGTGGAGGTGTTTTAAAGACCTCCAAACTGTCTCGGGAACTGACCTCTCGCCGGATGAAATGGAGAGCAGCATAAGCCACAGCTAATCTAAAACCAGCAATTAGACAGTCCATTTGAATCTGAGAAGGGCACAGCAAGTGCCATGTTTCATCAGCATAAATTATTAACTGCAGAAGGACATGCAATATTCATAGCTAAAAATCATTAAATAAAACAGGCTAGGGAGAGGGGGGGAAACTTAAAGATGAGGTGATGTTAATCATTTAGCCGCAAAATTCCAGCTTAGAGGGTTGCATTGGTTTAATTAATTAATTAATTTCCCCTCGAAGCCTACTCACTGACAGATGTTGCTCAGCAAACCTGGACCACAAATCCCCACTGGGTAGGAAACAAGCCTGTGGCTTAGCCTCTTGCAGTATTAATTAACGTCATGAGGCGTTGTTAATGATAGTGGACAAAGTTAACACCAAGTGTTCTTTATGCTTGATAAATTGGGGATGAAAGTGGGTCAAAAGAACAATGATTTCAAAAGAGAGTGTGCCTTCCCAAATGCATTGCACAATTCCAAATCTTCTTGTTTGTGCAAAGAACGAAAAACAAACCTCGATTTTTTCTGCGTCTCCAAGCACACACAATAGGGGAACCCCTCAGAGCTTCAGACTTCAAAGGAAAACAGGATTATTCCAAACACCAGAGGCTTCATCAAGATTTTTTTTTTAGCTGAAGGGAAGGAACAAAATTCCACACAGGACTGAATTCAGCACGTCAATTTGTGTTGTATTATCCAGCTTCCTGATAAAGGTGATTTTAGCACAAACTCCAAGAAATCTGCATTTGCTTTGTGTATAACTACCAGAATATATATATTTTTAAAGGAGTTGTGCCACTTCTTAGCAAAATTGTATCACTCTCTCTTCCTCTTGTCTCTTTCTTGTCAGAAAATTGGAATGGATTGAGCCCCAAACCAGAATCACTGTTTCAGGGCTGCAAATTTTTGACAGCTGAGTAGGCATTTGAACAGACACCCTGGTTAAAGAACAAAGACAGCAAAGATGAGAGAAAGGATGCAACGTATTGTTCAGAAATAGTCTGAATAATTGGACACACTGGGGCTTTCAACCCTGTAAGATGCTAACCATTCTTGTCTGATCCACTTTGCCACTGGCCTTGGGCCCATGAGCATCTTTCGGAGTAGGAGGACTCTTCAAGTCCTAAATGTTACCCATGTGATCAAGATGAAAAATGGATCAGAGTGGACAGCCAGCGGAGATGGTGGGTGGGGTGAGGCAAGGAGAAGGGACACATTAATGATGCTCTTTGCAAATGAATCTTTGGAATCTCTTTTTTAAATAAAAGAATATAGGACCAGCTGCGCAGCCTGGGAGTCATTTTGGACTCACAGCTGTCCGTGGAGGCGCAGGTTAATTCTGTGTCCAGGGCAGCTGTTTGCCAGCTCCACCTGGTACACAGGCTGAGACCCTACCCCACTGTCTTGCCAGAGTGGTGCATGCTCTAGTTATCTCTCGCTTGGACTACTGCAGTGCTCTCTACGTGGGACTACCTTTGAAGGTGACTCGGAAACTGCAATTAATCCAGAATGCAGCAGCTAGACTGGTGACTGGGAGTGGCTGCTGAGACCATATAACACCAGTCCTGAAAGATCTTCATTGGCTCCCAGTACGTTTCTGAGCACAATGCAAAGTGTTGGTGCTGACCTTTAAAGCCCTAAATGGCCTCAGTTCTGTATACCTGAAGGAGTGTCTCCACCCCCATCATCCAGCACGAACACTGAGGTCCAGCACTGAGGGCCTTCTGGAGGTTCCCTCATTGTGAGAAGTGAGGGTACAAGGAACCAGACAGAGGGCCTTCTCGGTAGTGGTGCCTGCCCTATGGAACACCCTCCCATCAGATGTCAAGGCAATAAACAATTATTTTACTTTTAAAAGACAACTGAAGGCGACCCTATTTAGGGAAGTTTTTTATGTCTGATGCTGTATTGTTTTTAATATTCAGTTGGAAGCTGCCCAGAGTGGCTGGGGAATCCCAGCCAGATCGACGGGGTATAAATAATAAATTATTATTATATTATTATTTAATAATAGGTGATGCGCTGCCAATGAAGGAGTTGCAGAGATGAATATGAAGTATTGTGCATTAGAGAAAGCTTGATCCTCAGAGGTGATTTGTGCAAGCTGCAGGATGAGACAAATTCCACATGAGTGGCCATTCTGTAGCAGGTAAGTGGAAAAGGTGATATGACACTTTAGACGCTAATTGATTATGGATGTTAGTGTGGGGTAAGCCTACATAAGGGATGTCCATGTGGTGACTCACATACCACATTCAGCCCCCATCACGGGGTTATCCAGCCTCCTTCACTTTTCCCAAATGTTGGAAGGGTTAGGTACTTCTTCTTAAGTAGCAGACACCCCTCCCACTGGGACACGAACACCTTCCCCAGAGGTCTCTGTGGCAAGGAAGGGGGACCTGTGGTCCTCCAGATGCTGTTGTATTCCAAGGTGATGGCAGCTGCAGTCCAACAACACATGAATGGCCACAGGTTCCCTAGCCATGCCTGCTCCACAGGAATCCCCAATGGGAGCATAAGCTCTCCTTAGCCAACCTCTTTAGACATCATGTCTGGGCTGGGCCCCAGCTCCCAGGAAGTTGGGGTGGTGAGAATCTGACTCCTAAGAATGAAATATTGCTCATCACTGGCCTCTGTAATCACATAGTGAAATGGAAGATGTCTATTGCTTTCAGTAGTTTGTGCCAGGATGGTAAACTGCTGGCCTCAATCCCTTATATGTCCTTTGGGACTCTCCTGAGGCCACCCCACTCTCCAGGCCACACTCCTTCAAGTGCTTTCGTCTTGCTGGAATGTGTCCTTGAGCTGTGATATTGCCTCCTGCGTGCCTGTGTTTGTAGACACTAGGGCAAATCTGTGGCTCCTGGATGAGGCTGATGCCCCAAGAATTTCTCCCATTGATTTATGTTGGCAGTATAAACATAGATGTGTTTAGTGGACAGACCACTATATATTGAAATAACCCTTTGACAAACACGAAGGATTTTTAAACCCCACATTCCAACCTGTACTCAAACTTTTACCAAACAAGATAATTATACGTCTTACTTAATATTTTATGGAGCAATATACCCTGATGGCCTAATTAAAATGAATAATAACAGCAAAAAGAAATAGAGCAAAGGCCAAATTAATCCAATCATTCAAAAGTCAAGGTCAAAATACACGCTGATTTCAACAGGACCAAAACTTGGATCTTAAAGATACACTAACTTTAAAATAGCTTCATGTGTTGATTTGAAACTCAGTGGAATTTTTAAAGCTAGTTTGAAAACAAACAAAGCTTCCTCTGGGTGTGTTATAAAAATGCACTTTGCTCTTGGTGGTTACAAGTAGCAACAAAATGTTGTAGTGTGAAGAACTCCTGTCCATTGTTCCAGCCAGCCAGCCAGCCGGCCAGCCAGCCATGCCTTTTTTGAACACTCCGTTCCATTCCTCCTCCCCTCTGCTTTTCTGTTTCCACATTAGCAGAAGCTCAACATTACTGTATTTCTGCAAACCTTCTGGATTTCCAGGCCTGCTGAAACAACCCTCTTTAGTGTGAATGGTACTGTTTTGGCTACATAAGATAACTTTATGATTCATCTAGGGTTCCATCTTTGCTTTTGAAAACTGAGCTGAAGTGTTTGTTCATTATACACGACCAACTTTAGAAACTGAGAGATTACACTGCATATTTCCAGTCTCCATCTCTTGTGAATCACATTACCAACAGACTTAAGAAATGTTAGACTTTGCTCCCTGCCACCTGAAATATTTTGCACTTTGACTGTCTCTTGCATTCTCTTCTCGTTTTACAGGTGACTGATTAAAAAAGCCTCAGACAACAGATCAAAGAATTCTATTTTTAATTCTTAGAAGTACTGTTATTTGATAGGAGCATACAATAGATTGCGACATCCAGGATTAAACAAACTCAGTGTTTTATTCTGCCAGGGAGAATTGCAAGTTCATAATTAAAGAAGCAAATTTGTGTAGTTTAAAATTGCTCCAGTGCCTTTAAAGTCTGCCTGGCAGAAAGAAAAGGGAAGAGGGGAAAAAAAACTAAGTAGGACAGGGGCTTCTTTTATCTCAGTGTCTCATATAACACTGAGCCCTCTGGGTAGCTTTTTAAAAACCACCTTTGCCACTTAGGAAACCATTTCTTCTGCCAGTTTGAAGTCCCGCGGAATTGAATGGCTCTCACTGAGATATCACAGTAAATCAGGCCAATGTCCTATGTCCTCTTTTCTCCCCCCCAAAAAAAAGCTTGTATTAAGACTTTTTTCACAATACAGTACATTATAAAGCTAACCTAAATGAAAACAGGAAAAAGAAATAGAAAAGATAACGTGGAGTCCTCTCTCAAAGGACTTAACCCTTGTCTCACACAGAAAGAGGTGGACCCTCCCGTGTCCCACCTGAGAGCTTCCCTTTCTACTCCCAGTCTTCCATCCTGGGAGTTTTCCCCTTCCTTGTCTCTCACACATGGTCCTTCACCAACCATCCATCAACTTCATGTGTGTACAAGGGTACCAACTGGAATAAAATATTGGGGGGGCAGGTAAGCCCACATAATTGATCACACAACATGACACACAAACACCATTTGAATGGCAATGCCCATTAACTTGGGGGGGGGCAGGCCTCTCAAATATTTTATTGGAAGCAGGCTTGAAGGGATCGTGGCCCCTCGGAGGTGGCTCCTATGTATGTGTATAATCCAAATAATGTATCAGAGGACAACTTTGATAGCTGTGTGTACCTAGACTCCAGATGAAGCGGTGCAGCTTTCTAGAAGCCTGGTCAGATTTTAAGCCAGTTCATAAGTGGAAGATGTTGATCTCCTTAGGAGGATTCTGGAATTACCCTGTGGTGTTAGAGGAAGTACTAAAGCAGCTCCTTTTATTATTTCTCTGAAATAAAATTGCTCCTAAATCTCCCTTGGGGAAATGGTCAGGTTGGATTAAGTGTTAAGATAATTGCACTATTGAGCAGTGCCTCCTCTGAACGGAAGGGTCTGCTGCGATGCAATTATCCGATAGGGCGGCTATGTTGAAAATATGCTCTCCTTCCTCACAGTGCTTAGTGTCTTTTTAAAAACCCATCCTCAAGTCTAACCACATCACAGCGACATCTGGGATAGGGATCTTTGGGAGTCAAGAAGCTGTACAGCCCCAGAGAATGGATCAACAGACAGAAATCCTAGCCACCGATCCAGAAATGGTCATGGATATACTTCACTGTTTTCAGACCAAATCCTGAGATGCTACCTGGCATTAAAAAAAAGAAAGAAAAAATATTCCATGCAGCTATTCAACAGAAAAGAGAGCAACTTTAGGCTTCTAGAACACTGAGGAAACCCAAGATGGCCAGCTTCTTCAGTTTGGTGCTAGGGTGAGATAGTCTTTCACAAGCTGCTACTGCTGCCCCCTCTCCACTGGCTGAAGAACCTGGCAGGTAGAAAACATGAGGATGCCCACATGCATATCCTATACTTATACAGCCATGAGAGCAGCTGTATAGTTAAGGCAGCTGGCTTTCTCCGGTGGTCTATCATTATACAGCCAGAAGGTTCTATTCACCATAAAATGAAGATGGTTGTTCTCTCAGTGTGAACTTCAGCACAGTATATCTACACAATGAGGGGGATAATCTTTCCAAATTGCAGAAAACTCTGATGAAGTGTGGTAGAGTTACAATTTGGTAGAGTTGGCTGTTTAAATCTGCACTTTTAGGTGCTGGAGTCCTGTTTTAGTGACTCTTTTGTGCCTGCCCAAAACACATTTTAAATCTGAATAAAGGTGCGGAGCCAATGGATAGGGTGGATGCACACAGGTTGTGTTTTAAGTGAGTACAGTATATGCCATTGCAGAAGTTGTTTATTGCTTACATGGCAGGTCAGGTAAGGTGGGTGACTGACAATTTCCACGTTTTTTGGAACATGAGGGAGTTTACAAACTCTTTAACTCTTTCCCTTAAAGGTGTTCTAAAACTTGAATGTTGTCTGTATGTGGCTAATAGCAAGGCTAAGACCCTAAAGGGGCCAAGTCCCTGTCCCCCCCAAAGTTGATGGGCATTGCCATTCAAATGCTGTGTGTGTGCTACACCTTGTTACTGATTATGTGGGGTGGTGCTTATTTGCCCCCCTCCCCAATATTTTATTGAGGTTGGCACCCCTGGACTGTAATGAGGGCTATTTTGGATGAAATCTTCCTGATCTCAGGTGGTTGATGATTCATTTCAAATCCTTTTAAAACGCAGTACGAAATGGTATTAGAGCAATGTATTCAAAGTAATTATAGTGGGATGTTAAAGAACTCAGTAGTGAAGTGGAAATAACTTCATGAGCCAGGAGACCTCACAACACAATAAATCTTGATGAAACTAAAGAGGAATCAGCTGCCCTCTGCCCTTCATTCTATAACATTTCCCATTATGTCCTTAGGTCGCATTAAGCAATAATAAGCTCTGTTGTAACTGAATTATAAACAGATAGATTCAGAATGTGCTGCTCTTATCCCTAGGAATTATTTATGCCAGAAGAGTAAGGCATTTTTAATTGAGAATTCAACAGGTGTCAACACTGCTTTCACAAAACCGTTTTGAGATTTACAGTATACCAAGCTTTATTTATGTAGATGTATGAGAGCCGCTGAGTTTTACGAAACCGCCAACATTTTCCCTGCTTGCCTTAATGCTTTAAGTAGAGAGGTCAAACAATAATAAAGCCAAGAGAACAAAACTCGCAGATGTTCTAAAGTGAAGAAGAAATGTGCAGATAATTTGATGCGTTTCATAGTATAAGTTGGCAAAGGAAGCCCCACACTGATCCTGCCTTTGGCATATGGGGCGCTAAGGGGAGATGTGTGTCTGGAAATTCATTAGCACTCTGAGGCATCACAGCAGACGTGTGAACTCAGAGAGGGCAAGGTCACCAGTATTGTTTGTTTATGATTTATTTGCATTGGTTTATGTATTTTACGGTGTTTGAATACATTCAACCTAGATATTGGGTAGCATATAAATATGCATATATATAAAATTAAAATTGAAGTGCAGTTTGGCTCCTACTATGCTATTTTATTCTTTTAAAACATTGCATGCAACCTTTCAAAAGCTCAAGATGGCCTCTGAAGAGAACAAATGAGCAATTAAGACAACAATAAAAAAACAAAGAAAGAACATAGACAGTATTTATCAGTCACCTGATAGTCACACAGGCTGTCACACAGCCAGTCAGCCAGAAAGTCAAATGGCAAGTATGCTGTACAAATTCAATTATTCCTTTATAACAAGTCAAGTTTTGTATTTTATTTTAAGGATACAACTTTGAATGTTTTTTAAAAAGTAAAGTAAATTTACTGTGATATTATTTTCCTCATATTCTGGCCGGGTCTCTCCCCATTTGTTCTTTTTCAGTTCTGGATTCCAAGGGGTACTGTGTGTGTCTATGTGTGTGTTAAAACAACAACAACAACCTCCATTTATACTTCATTTTCCCAGTTCACAAGCAGTCATGACTCACTTCTTCATAACACCACAAAGTTTTAAATTACTTTGAAAGTTAATCTAAGAAAAATAAAACAGAACTACATTCACCAAAATTAAAATACCAAACCTAATATATACCTCTAAATCATATTGCCTGTAGGCAGACATCTCTGCAGGTATGAAAAGACATTTGTAATTGGAAATCAGAACAAATTACAAATTCTATTTATTTTTATTTTTTGCAATACCCTAGTTTATGAGATTTTCTATATATTTATGATTATATTTTTTATCTTTTTCTAGTAGTTTTAGGCAGCTCTTTCTAGGCCTCTCGTTTTATATGATAATATTTTGCATGCTTACTCATGTATTGAGCCACTTGCGAATAGCTTTAGCTCATAGCATACCATATCATTCCAATTTGTGTCCAATTTGTTTAGCATTGTGGACAAAATGTCAGTGATTGCCCTGTTAGTATGCATGGAATGTCCAGTTGCACATTAATGATGATAATGATGTCTTGTGAGCCATCTTCCTTTAATTCTATTCCTGATGCATTTATTTTTATTTTTAGGGGAAAACCTATGCTGGAATGAAAATATAACAAATTCTGCTCCCCTCTAGGAGCGTCCTTGTAAGTGCTGCAAGGGAGGGATGCTTAAGGAATTCAGTATTTGTGAATTTTGATGACTCAATGGGGAACAGCCCTCACCCCGATCAATTACTTACACTGGGGAAGAGAGGAGGGGAGTGCAACTTTATTGGTTCTCCGGCATCTCTCAAAGGATAGAAGTGAAATTGTCACTATGCCTTTTTTCAAGATCTTATAGTTTCATTTTACACTGTTGTGTTGTTGGCCTTAGGACAAATTAGCTTCTTTTTGAAGCAGTGCATGTCCATTTGTTTTTTCCCCTCTGGTGTCCCCAATCCATAAACTCTTAACCCTAATGGCACAATCATATGCATATTTACACAGAAGTAGTTCCTGTTGAGCTCAATGGGACCTGCTCCCTAGTAAGTGCATTTAGGTTCTCAGTCTGTTGCTAAAGATCTAACCTCAAATATGTACTATTGGAAGGAATTAGGATTCAGCAGCTTTGTCTTCTAACCTCCACCAGTCTCCACCAGCAGGGCGCCTTCACCACTTTGGAGGCCTCTTCTACTCTGTGGAAAATGTAGCAGAGCAACTGCTATCACCACTGGTGTTCCTGGCAGCAGTAGTCAGGGGAAAGACCCACATGGGGTAATCTGGGGCAGAGCAGGAATGGCCAAGGATTTGCAGGAGCCAGTGCAGCTCAAGCAGAAGAAGAGGCCCCCAACTTCTGCCTTGGCCAGCAGGAGTTGGCAATCTGCATGTGTGGCTGAAGACCCATCTCTCTGCGCTTCTTAGCCCCTAGTAGGATTGCTCTGCAAATTACTATTCTTATGAAATGGCACCTTCATTTGAAATATGCATGCGGCTGAAAGAGAATTCCACTTTAATCCTTGACAGCATTTTCACATGTTTAATTTGGAAAAGAAATGTTTCTTAATCTCATCTTATTCAACTGCAATGTTCTCGAGAAAGGACATTTATCCAGATTCTCCATTACAGAAAAGTAATTTAGTTCTGAACTCTTCTCATTAGGAGAGCACTGCATGTCTTAGAAGTAGTCAGACTAGTTCATACATAGTTGTATGCGATTTCAGTTGAGATATTAATGTAAAAGATTTACTAGTAGTATTTTTACTTAATCAGATTTTTGACCTGCCCTTCGAAATAAAGGCAGTTTACTACAAAGAAGGCAATTATAGAATACACTGACACCATAGGGTGGCAAAATAATTTATCACTGTAAAAACAGCTATAAAACAGATTTGGTAATCAGAGAACAAGATATGGGCAAGGGAAAGTTTTTGCTGCCAAATGGGCATTAAGGTAGACGTCTGGCAAGCCTTCATAGGAAGAGAGTCCTATAAATAGGGCATTATAACCGTGAAGTCCTAATTTGGTCACCACAAAGGAAAGAGACACAAATTTCCTATAAGCTCTATTGGGCTTTAGAAGTGACCATGGGTGCTTTTGGGGGAAATTCCCAGGGTTGTAGAATGCCAGGAAGGGCGGGAAATCCTAAATCTTCCAAATGGGATGTGTAATTGTAGCATAGCTATATTAGCGATATATAATATTGTAAACAAACTACAATATCCTGTTAGGATATTTCTGTTCCACCTTAAGAGGGAGCAGGCTGTGTGAGGCAGAGTCTGCGTATTTCCTGTTCACAGGATGTTTATGTTTGCTATTGCTTTCGTTTTCTCTGTCTGTGCTTGGACGCTGAAGCAGACGGTCATGTCTCTTCTTTGTTCTGACCAACGTTGAATAAACTGTAAATATGCTCTCCTGCTGTGCATATTTTGCTGTGTGGATTCTGCTGAAAGAGTGTGCACTAGCCTAGGAATGTGGCAATCTATTTCCAAAGGCTTCGTGTCGCTAATTGCTGATACTGCGTGACTGCGTGACTACGGGAGGTCGATGGATCGTCCGGCAGCCGGCTTGGGGCTCAGATGGACGTTATCTCCCTGGCAGTATCCCAACAGATCCATCATTACCTTTCTGCTTAAAGTTGAAATGCCTTATAGAGCACTGTTTTGAAATTGTTTATCAGATGCAAGAAAAGGAAATGAGTAGGTTCTACAGATCCATGAAGAGGTTTTGTAGAACTGTATCCATAATGATTAATGCAATCATGCCAATACTTCCTTTAACTACAGGGTTGTCATATATCTGGGATTTCCTAGACATAGCTGGGATTTGGCTGTCAGAAACAATGTCCGGGTGGAAATCACTGAGATGTCCGGGAAAATCCGGACGTATATCAACCCATGTAGGAAGTGTAGATTTTGGCAAATTTCACTTCAACCCTATTCAACTACCTTCTCTAGGCCTCCAATGTTTGAATTGCCAATATGTTGACATTAATGGTGTGTTATCTTTTTTTGTCTATAGATTGCTCAGTAGTCTGAACAGTTCAGTAAAGAAAAAAATCAACATTTTGAGAAACAAAATTATTGATCATGAAAAAGAATCAGATCCACAGTTTAAAACACAACCAGACAAAACAAAAGTCATTCATTCCTCAGCTGGAAATATGAATTAAATTCTGTCCTACGCCCTTTGGAATTAAATGGCATGCTGCTGCATGTTCATGCTCTTTTCTTCACAATGTATAAAAGTTCAAAGTGTTCAGGGTTAATGCCAAACTGTACATTCAGATCTTCCCCAGACTGTGGTCAATACTGGCCTATCAGAATATTGCTTTATCCTAATTAATGAAGTCTGTAAGTTGCTGACTTACAACAAACCAATGACAGCCCCATGTGAATGACCTTTGTAGAAATTAAAAAGACCACTCTACTTTTAAGAGAGGACTTAAAAGGAGCATGCAAAGGAAGAAGAAAACAGCAGCAGCAGGTCCTCAGAAGCACCAGTTGTGACCACACTGCCTGAAAGGCTAAGAAGAGAAAGCCAGTGGCAACAGCCCCTCCACACACAATATAGGGTACAGACCACCTTCCAGGAGCTCTAAGAGGTCAACTTCAAGAAGCATGCTAGAACTGATGTGGTGCCCATTCTCTCCTTTCATGAAGTCAGTCCTATATTAAAGCTACCTCTGAAACTGGAAAAGTTCCCATTTGAGTAGCAGAATAAATGGGTGATGAGCAGCATGCCTATTCTATGAAATAAGGCTGTCTCTGCTGCAGCAAAGTGATCATTTTCCATCAGGAGGAATCACTATGAGGAGCTTATGGGAAGAATGTGCAAAAATGGGGGAAAGTGTGGTTATGGTGCATTATCCTTGAATTTCAAAGACATAAGTTACTTGTGAGGTGCTGCAGGATTCAGACCTCATCTGATGAAAAGCTACTGATGTAAGTAAGAAATGGACATGGGCCAACTCACAGGATTGTTCACCTAGCAATACAAAAGGCCCAGATGCTTCATATGACAATACAGGATACCATAGGGCAGTGTTTCCCAACCTTGTGCCTCCAGCTGTTTTTGAACTACAACTCCCATCACCCCTGACTAGCAAGACCAGTGGCAAGGGATGATGGGAATTGTAGTCCAAAAACAGCTGGAGGCACAAGGTTGGGAAACACTGCCATAGGGTATCCTTGCTGGTCCCAGGCACTTCATCCTCCCCAAAGTCATCCTAGTGGTGCAGCAATAAAACTGCTAGCACATTTGCAAAGTTAAGCTGGGTCCAATATAGGTTCAAATTGGACAGGGTACCTCATGTTGAGATTCCTGTATTGCAGAGGTTGGACTAGATGGCCATTGGGATTCCTTCCAACTCTACAATTTTATGATTCTGTGATCTGTATTTGAGCCTGAAAAACATAGACTGCATGGAGGGTTTGTTGTATAAGCACAATTTATGACATTGCAGAACATCACTGCAGATCACGAGGCACATCTGTTGCAGCATCACCCTTGGCTTCCAATTTCCCAGTTTTATAAAGCTTGAGCCAATGGGAGATACCCTTAACTGTGATCTTAAACCAGAAGGTTTGTCAATAATTGAATTTGCCATCCGCCAAGCAGGTCTTCTTCAGCTTCTAAAGTTAACATGCCTGCCCCTGATGTTTGCAGAGGAAACGCTACTGCAGTAACACTGTTGGTGCACAGGGAGATGGAAGAAATTCCCCAATGCATCAAGGCAGTTAGAGAGGATAATGCTATAAATGAATTTCCTTGTAGTGGTGGTTGGGGAAGAGCAGAAGTTTCTATAATGCCCTTTGGCTGAAAATACATCTCCTCCCTTTCCCCTCTGTGTTGCTGTCAAATCTTCAACTTACACAAGCTTCAATTTTCCGAATCAATTTTGCCCAGCGCCACAAAGTGATAACCGAGTGAGCAGTTGGATTTAGCTTTCTATTTATTGTTTTGTTGTTCCCTTTTATTTTAGTGGCTATCATTGTGCTTAAAATGTCTTTCTATCTATTTGAGGTGATTTATCAATGAACACATACGCATGGCTAATGCAGAGCAGTGGGAGGGAATAATGAGATATGGAGTTGGGTAAACAAAACAGCCTCCAGGAATCAGAGCATACAAATCTCAGAATTTAAAACAGAACAACCACAGATTCCTAATATATTGGCTCCACTTTGGAAATAAGTCCAGGCGATATAAAATTCCAAAATCTGGGAATAAATTTGCACAATGAAAATTTCAGAAGCATGCATAACTAGTTGCACATTGGATCACTCTGAACACCATTAGCCAGCCCCCACCCCCCAAAACATGTATTCTTATGTAATCTAGCTAGGAACTTTGCTATACTTCATACTGTCAGTTTAAGCAAGCCAATCATCAGCTGAATTGCTACACCGACATGATTTATCTCATCATATCTTTTCTTTTTGGCACCCTCTTCATAAGGGTTTCTGACCTTATTTTGTACCTGTTCATTTTAATTGTAAGAAATAGTTACATATTGCAAATTACTTAAATCTGCCCATTTAAAATATTACAAAGTGCTGTGTGCTTTCTGCTTGACTTGGTTTATGACTCAAATAGTTCTATCCTCAACAAGTTATATCCTGAGAAAACAAGGAAATGTTATGGATTTAAATAGGATACCCAGGGACAACTCCAATCTCTAAGAAGAAGCCATAACTTTTATGGGAAGCATATCAAGCCCCCTGGGATCTGGTGGGCTTTTTTGACTGGATGGGGAGGTGGCGAACATTTGGCATAGCCCCGATTCACTGTCCATTTCTGTCACTTTATTGTAACGCGTATGTTTCACCTGACATTTTTCATAGCTTGAGTTCTGAAAAAACCTCAGAATATCTTGGTGTTATGGAGATATGAATTCATTCCATCAAGTTTCCCTTCTCTTCTGCTGTGTCATCATAATGCATTGAATGAAAGCTTCAGCAGGGCATAGCACCCTCAATTTACTTCAGCTGTGAGCATAATCACCTCCCACATCCTTAGGTTTCTCCAGGAGACGATTAAGGAATGCTGAACCAAAATACAGGGAGGGGAATTTTGCAAATATTCACACACATTCCTCCTTAGATGAGCCTTTTTGGAAAGATATGTACTCCTCAGTAAAAGGATGCAAAACGGCCTGCCAAGGAATGTGTAAAGGTAAAGGTAAAGGGACCCCTGACCATTAGGTCCAGTCGTGACCGACTCTGGGGTTGCGTGCTCATCTCGCTCTATAGGCTGAGGGAGCCGGCGTTTGTCCGCAGTCATGTGGCCAGCATGACTAAGCCGCTTCTGGTGAACCAGAGCAGCACACAGAAACGCTGTTAACCTTCCCGCTGGAGCGGTCCCTATTTATCTACTTGCACTTTGACGCGCTTTCGAAGTGCTAGGTTGGCATGAGCAGGGACCGAGCAACAGGAGCTCACCCCGTCACGGGGATTCGAACCGCCGACCTTCTGATCGGCAAGTCCTAGGCTCTGTGGTTTAACCCCTCAGCGCCACCCGTGTTCCTCTAAGGAATGTGTATCAGGGAGCAAAGGATGGTTCTGCATTGCTGAGGGGAACTGGGCCAAGGCAACTGCCCATCCTGTGCAAAGGAACTACAATCGCATTCAGTTATGGTTCCTCTGTGCTACATTATTCTCATTGGGATGTACATTTGGGTGGAAATGGGGAAAGCTGGTTTGGTTGTCTTGACAATGAGGGCAAGTTGATTCTTTCCCTGTCCCGAGCAGCAGGTGAGTGAGGACCCAATAGCTGGGTGCAGATGCAGAAAATAGGTAAACATATGGAAAGTAGCAAATTCTTGTGAACATCCCACCCCCTCCAATAGATATTTTCGCAGCAGAAATCAAAGCTTATGAAAATGTGGTGCAGCACTAATTTAGACTGTCAGTTTCAAAAAAGAATGGTGAAGGTTAAGCCCAGCAGTGTTTGCTTGATTTCTGATCAAGTCTGCAGCTGGTGACTTTCTGAGCCTTACTATTATTCTGATCTCTCAGCCTTTCTGTATCTCCTGTTACCAATATATCCCCCATGCCTGATCTCCAGGTGACCTTCATTCTGTAGGGATCTTTGATCTATATCCAGCTTTCTTGTTTCATCCTTTCCTCCCTGACTAGAATTTAAACAAAGCCGGGATTTCCATGTGATGTATCCATTGTCTCCTTCAGACATCCACCTCTATCCTCCTGCCTACACATTTCACTTGGCTATCTCTGTTCCATAGACACCAGGACAAATCTTTAGCATGTTCTTCCTCTTGCAATCTTGTTTTATTTTGTGAGATGGTATAGCAACAAAACAAGGAGCCACCTAAAACCCTGCCCAGCCAAAAATCATTATTTAATTCAGCTCCGCCATGACCCATTTTCAGTGACATTATTTTTTTATCCTGGCACATTTTTTTCAAATAAGTCTGTCAGCAAAGAAACTTGACACTTGTTAAGGGAGTGATTGGATCTTCTTACTGAATTACTTACTGTCTGGAAGGGGAGGCAGTCTGCCCAGTTTCACTATTTTGATTAGGAAAACCTTTTTTCCCAACCAAGGGTGTGGAACCTTATTTATTTATATGATTTATATGGTGCCTTTTGCTCAAGCCACAGGGTGGTTGTAGCAAACTCTTAAGATAAAAGGAATCCGTAAAATATAATCCTTAAAATACACGATGTAGAACAATTCACTGAATAGAAATGTACTAATTAGCAGCAACAACAACTTATCCATTTATCAGAAGTCTGCCCCTAAAGCTGTACCTTAACCAGGTCTAAAATGATAAAGAATTAGGCCTGATATATCTCATTAAGGAGCTCCATATATGAGGCATCACCACTAAAAAGGCCCTTCTTTGAGCCCCCCCCCCAGCACTTCATCCTGTATAAGGACCATCAAGAGGGTTTCATCTATGAGCAAACTGATATGGAAAAGATGTTCTTGCAGATATTTGGGTCTCAGGTCACTTAGGATTTTTAAGTAAGGGCATTGAATTGGGTGCAGAAACAAATTGGAAACCAGTGCAGCTGTTTTAAGAG
Source organism: Podarcis muralis (assembly GCF_964188315.1). Taxonomy (NCBI): domain Eukaryota; kingdom Metazoa; phylum Chordata; class Lepidosauria; order Squamata; family Lacertidae; genus Podarcis; species Podarcis muralis. The sequence goes on along the minus strand of NC_135662.1, from coordinate 43,795,881 downwards.
AGGAGAAAAATGCTTGTCCTTACCGCCATTCTTGACGCAGCTAGTTGAAATTTCTAGACCATTTTGAAATGTATCGCCATGTAGACTACACTGCAGTAATCCAGGCTGGATGTCACCAGAGCATGATGGTCAGGCTACTCCTACTATAGTAGGCTACTCCTACTATGGCCAGGCTACTCCTGTCCAGAAATGACCACAGCTGATGCATCAGCCACAGCTGGACGTAGGTGTTCCTAGTCATTGATGCCACCTGGACCAGCTCAAACTGACAAATGAGAAAGGCAACAAAAAGGCGGGGGGAGTGCTTACATTTATATCCATGTCACAAGCTGATCATTAGCAAATTAAATACAATATGTGAAGCAGTAAATTTCCTTTTGAGAGATGTTTGGACAATGGCTAGGATGTTCCAGAGCTTTGAGTGACAGATGGAATAAAATTAATTGTTTACAGATGGATAGGGCAATTATCTGCTCACAGTTTAATTTTCCATTCTCTGAACGACAGCCAGAAAGAATACAGGTATTAACTGAGATTACCCTGAGTCAATATAATGTTGTTTGTACAGGTCACAAATATTGCTTCCACTAGCAGGGAAATCAAGCCTTCCTCCACATGGCTGGAATGTAACACATTCATAACCCAAGCAGATTAGCAGAAATAGTACCTATCTTGTTTTATAAAATGGCAGATAATTAGCCTGAAATGGAAATGAGCACCATTTCAGGGGTGAGCTAATGAGCATGAAAAGGAGCTGAGTGGCGCTGCAAATTGTTTCCTCTTAATCTAGCACCTTCAGGTTTTGGAAAGCTCCCTTATAATTTCATCAAACAAAATTGTATTTCCTCTACAAAAAACCCCAAACCCATTCTACCAAGGGGGAGTTGGGGAGTCTCCAGGTTGTCTGTTGCATAGAAGCTCACATAGTTCTTATGAAAAGGCATGGATGACTTCTAGGCAACATCACATTATAATTCTCACAGTGCTATGTGATATCCAGAACCAATTGGGCTTTTCAATGGTAACAAATTGTATTCATGTCAACAATTTAGTCTGCTCTTATCCCACTCTTCTGCAATTGCTCTAACAGGAACCAAGACAAAAATCTCAGCACTGCAACAAGTATTTGCTTTATCGTCCTAATTTTTCTAAGACACAGCCACACAAAATGATAATCTTAGCCCTGTTAAAATGTACAGTGGTACCTTGGGTTAAGAACTTAATTCGATCTGGAGGTCCATTTTTAACGTGAAACTGCTCTTAACCTGAGGTACCACTTTAGCTAATGGGGCCCCCTGCTGCCGCCACACGATTTCTGTTCTCATCCTGAAGCAAAGTTCTTAACCCGAGGTACTATTTCTGGGTTAGTGGAGTCTGTAACCTGAAGCGTCTGTAACCCAAGGTACCACTGTATCTTGATTTTAATCTTTCACCCACAGGTGGAACATTTTAAAATTAACCTTTCCATCTTCCCTTCCTTCCTTGTGGCATTGGGTAATGTTAGTGAGCCACACTGCATTGCCCATGCCTACTGGGGAGGCAGCCTTCCTTAAAGTCTGTGTAGCAGTCTGTGGAGCATACAATTCCTCAAGGTGCTGATGTGACTGCCTTAGTAAAGGGACCTGACAGTAACTGTCCTTACTGAGAAGCAGCATTACTCAGGCTGATTGCTTTTATTGGATAATTATTACTTTTTAATTTAGATTCAATAAAGGAACTTCCCTGTGTTCAGCAGAAACACTGTTAAATGTTAATGCTGTCCACAATACAGAGGACACTTCTTCTTTTTCCATATACCAAACAAAGTGAGGCTGCCTGTTGCCAGCTACAGATTTATTGGTGTATGGATTGCACATATTAAACACAGTCATCAGGCTACAAAGGTTCCATCACCATCTGCCTAGAAGCTAACATCATTAAGGGACAGACTCCATATATCTTCTTGACTGATGCGTTGATCTTCCCCACTCCATTGACTAATGAATTGGCATCAGTGATGTTCCCCAGCATTGGTGTGCACATGGCTAGTTTACAACACTTGAATATTGATGAATTGATGAACGATAATGGTATTGGGCTAGCCACAATGCTACTCTGGATGCAGTTTTCACAGCACTGGTGGAGAATATGCAGAAATCTAGTCTGAAGGTGACATATATCAGCAAGATTCCACTGTATCATTTGTTGTCTAGACCATTTGGCTCTGATGCAAAGTGCTCATGGCAACAATGCAGCTACATTCCATACAGCACTTACAATTGTTCATGTGCTATCAGCAGCAATGGGAGAAGCAGCACATTTCCTGAAGTGCAAAATATTGTAAATTTAAGGGCTGGTAACAGGGAATGTCCTACAAAAGAAGAACAGTCCTGTGGGATGATGTAAACCAGGGGCCAGCAGCCTTTCTGGGGCAATTGGAATATCTGGAATTTTGAGAAATTGCCATGAGTGCCAGTCACACAAACTGCCATGGAAGCATAGCACAAATTGGTTTCTACATCTAATAGTGCAGAAAACTTTGATATTAAAGCAGTTAAAAAACATGGCATACATGTTGTAAGAAACTTAATATAAATTAAACTATTATGAGCTGGATCCATCCAAAGTTAAGTTCATTTGAGAAAGTTAAACATATGCTTAAAGAACCATCAAAGTCAAGGTGACTTATTTTTGAGGACTGCACTGTAAGTAACACTTAGTTCAATGGAGCTTCCTCCCAGATAAGCAGGTATTGTATTGCAGATCTAGAAAATATTAACACTCTGTGCCTGTTGTTGTTGTTGTTCATTGCAAAAGATGAGAAAGGCAACAAAAAAGAGACAGAAAAGTGCTTAGTTTCATATCCATGTCACATACTGATTGTAATCAAATTAAATGCAATATGTGAACCAGTAAAATTCTCTTTAAACATACACTCCCTCAACATTACCAAGCAAATATTACAATGCAATGAATTATCTTGTATTTCAAGATCACTCTGATTCGGCAAAGAGGTCCAGTCTTTGGAGAGAGACGCTACTCCGTACAATACCATGAACAATCCTTGCACTCCCAAACCAAATGGATTATATTGGAAGACTACAACCAGCTGCTCTTTCTCCATAGTAAGGACAGTTCTATCAGAAAGGTGTTGTTATTCTCAACAAGTGAAGAGTGAAGAGTGGCTTGCTCTGAACTGGGTTTAGATCTTGTAAGGTAGTATCCTTACTCCCAAGGACCTCACCCTCCACCGAGCCCTTTGCACTACGGCAGACTGTGCACTTAGTGCAAAATTACAGAGAGGTGGTGGACTGCCAAGCTCCAGGCCAGAGAGATAAAGCCAGTGTAGTGTAGTGGTTAGTGTGTCAGACTAGGACCTGGGAGACCAGAGTTCGAATGACCACTGAGCTATTAAACTCACTGGGTGACCATGGGCCAGTCACTGCCTCTTAGTTTAATCTACCTCACAGCATTGTTGTGGGGATTAACTGAGGAAAGGGAGAGCCATGTATGCCAACCTGAGCTCATTGAAGAAAAAGATTGATTGATTGATTGCCTTTATACCCAATCAATTTACATTTACCCATACCTCAATAATAGTCTGAGGTCTCAGTTAGTTAATTAGGCCCATAAGATGCAAAAGCCAGGGACAGGGGACCCGTGCCCCTCCCAGGTCTTATAATACCTAACCATTGACCATGCTGGTAAGGTCACACATCCCCAATAATGTCATAGGTCCCCTGTCCCTGATATAAGAGACAGCACATGTTGAAGCCAGCAGCCTGCACTTTGGGACTTGTCCAGGGTCCTGAAGAATCCTAGCAGACATGGCCATGACTAGTTATGGGGGAAGGGGGGCTGTTATTTGCCATGAATCACTGTCATTGTAGACTCTTGGGTGCTTGTGGGAAACCTCCGTAATTTGATATTTAAGCGCCACTGGCGGTGACAAGTTTGTTTCCCTTGATCTCATGGAAGCTAATACATTTCAGTAATCATTAAATCACTGCACATCTTTAAAAGATTCAATTAAGTGGCATAATAAAATTAGATGGTCTAACTAATGACATTTCCCTTTGTTACCTGTTTTCTGTGAATGCACCCGATTTAACCTAACAAAACTAATATTTCTTTAGCACACTCCTGCAGAATCATGCATCTGTTTGGAATAACTTCTAAATTTATCTTAAAAGCCCCTCTCTTGTCTTTCTTCACAGATTAGAAAAGCATAGTCTGGAGAATCAAAAGAGACAAAGACAGAGCAAAAATAGGACTTACATCACAAACAAAGTAATTACACTGACTGGAATCAAAATGAGATCATTTTTCAGAGCTGTTGGGCGTGAGTGTCGGTTGCCTTCGGGCATCTTTAATTTATGTGACTGCTGCTACTTTTGCAGCAAATAAGCTATTCTGATACTGACCTTCATAGCACCACAGGGGTAATATATTTCACATGGCTGGAAGTGTCCTAAATAGTTCTATATTTCCAATGAACAGGGAATACATTATTTTCCCTCTTTTTATAGATGACAAATAGACTTTCATCTTTGCTACAGCATATTTATTAGATGAACCTGCTCAAGTAATTAGATTTTTTAAAGAATCTTGAAAAATTGCAAACTAATTTTCAAACTGAGTCAGATAATATTACAAATGTTCTACCAGAAATTTTTGGTTTACTGAAACAGAGGTAAAATAAAAATAAACATGATTCAGAATATATAGTCAAGCTTTTGTGGATGTTGGGAATGGAAGAGTCTTATGCTTATGTGTGAGTGATGCTGGGAGGCCATAGAGCCAGTTTGGGGAAACTGACCTTCCAGAAGTTGTTGGACCACAGAGCTCATCATCCCCAACCACTGGCCATGATGGCTGAGGCTGATGGGAGGAGGAGCCCCCAGATATCTGGAGGGCCATAGGTTCACCAGCCTTGCCATATAAAACACTTTGAAATTGTTTATGGAATGGCTTCAAACGACCAGAAGTAACAACACATTGTGAATGTGTTGGAGATAAATGATTGAAATACAATGATAGCTAACAGGTTGGGAATATCAGTCCTAGGGGGGTAGATGTGGATCTCCAAGTTCCTCAATATGTCCCTGGAACTCTTGCTAAGTGCTGTCAGATCTCCAGCCAGCCCTGCTTTGCATCCTCTTGAGTAGTATTTTTCTGAGTGGAATGTGCCATTGAAATCTTACTCTCATGAAGAGAGAGTAGAGAGGGATTGGGTGGGCCTACTGCACAAAGGGGGAAAATGCATTCATTGCTGCATCCACATTTACCTCTGGCCCTGCCCACCACTGACATATGGCCCCCCAGAAGGTTGCCCAGAAAAGGAATGTGGCCCTTGGGATGAACAGGTTCCCCAACCCTGATACTGTATACGTTAACACTCAAAATTGTCAGCAGACTGCATGAAGGGAGAAGTGGCTAAAATGAGTTACTCTCTATGACTTCATACACAAATTCCTTGAGTTTGTTATGAAAATACAGGATCCGTTTGGGGACTAGCATTTCCCAGTTCTCTGCCAGCTAGATTTTTATTTGAAGTAGGCAAACTGAGCACATAGTAAACATATTATCCCCTCAATTATATTAAATTACCTCTCAGGGGCAGCTCTGCCCCATTGTCAAAGGCCAGCAACTTGTTTTTAATGATAAATGTGAATGTCGTTGGGACATTCTGTACCACCATTTAACTCTGCAAATGGAACTCTAATCAGTTGTGAAGGTGTAATTAGATGCTGAAAAATAATTACCTTGGTCATATCATTAGAAGTTTTTTCTCCCTGTAATCCCCTTGTGATCCATGAACAAATTACTTTATTAGGAAATCATTAGATCTTAATTTGTCTCCACATACATCAATATTAATTTCTTATAATGTGGCACTGCATCCTCACGATAAATTCACATTAATGTGCAGTTAGCATTTCGGGGTATAGCTTTTGCGAACCTTGGATACAATAGACCACTCTGGAGTATTTAAACTCCTAAACTTCATCCTTCATTATGCCAATGGGTCATGTACTGAAAAATAATGTTAAAATGGGTAATCTAAACCTGGTGTACATTCACAGGATCATACTATGGATAAGAAACAATTCGGCATCCTTGTGCAGCTGTTATATTCTCAAAGGAAAAGGAACAATGCAATGAGATTTGTGGCAACTTGCCTGTGGGTCAAGCATTAGTGGGGAAAGAAGGAGAAAGGAAAGAGTGTTTTGTTGAAACTGGCCTGCAGGCCTTTCCTTACCCCAGAAAATGAATTTGATGACTCAAAGTACGCCCCATTTCTTTGACAATTCAGTTTAATTGGAATATAATTCAATTAACTTCATCTCAAGAATTGTCTTTGTCTGGAAGCAACTTTATGATAAGATACAAAACCTGGATCTGTAATTAAATGGTGCATTTAATTTTATTTTATTCTGCACACCTTTGCCGCAGGAAAAGCTTCCCTGTGGTTCAATAGCTTGTAATTTTAAACAGCTAAAGTTCAGCCCAATAAAATGCATGATCTTAACCTACTCGGCGGAGCTAATCCTTACCGAGGCATTTGGGGGCACGACAAGAGAACAGCTCAGCCTCCCGCAAGCTCTCCTCGAGGAGTGAAAAGCTACATCCTCTTGATATAGGAAAACTTTTCTCTACCGCGTTTAGACCACACGTTGCTTGTGAAAACCTAATGACTACAACATGAAACACGGCGGTTCCAATTAAGATCAAAGGCACACAATATGACCTGAGGAGCCCCAGAAGTACGTTCCGCAAGGCACTGAAGCTATAAAAGAGAGAGGAGAAACATAACCGGCAGATTTCTTTAGACAAAAGGAACAAAGTGCTAAACTCATCAATATAACTAAGCGGCATAAATCAACCAAAAGCCAGCTAGGAAATATTACTTGACACTATATACCTGGATGCTAGTACAAGGAGATAAAACTATAGATGGAGGTTTTTATGTTTGGGGTTTATGTCCTCAAGTTTGATGGGTCTCATGACATAACCTTCAACTCAAGGGGTCAGCGTTTATATTTTGGTCCAATTCTGTCAAGCTTGATGGGCTTGTGGAAGGAATTATTTGGGGCCAGTGTCACTGAATATGCCAAGGTGGCATCTGGCTGTTTCTCATTCTACATGACACACGTTTCTCAGCTGGAATCAGGGTTATATGGAATAAGCAGTTTTGTGATCACTACTGGGGGTGTTTTTGTTTTTATACAATGTAGCCACTTTAGGCAAAGTTTGATGGAATGTTAGTGACCAAGGAAAACATTGATTAATCTATTTGCATGGACATAAAGATCAAGGTTTCACAAAGACTATAAAACGACTTTTTCAGCTCTCCTGATGCTCTGTACAAACTTAAGAAGAACAATAACCCCTGAATGTGTGAGGTGTGGAGTAGTTTAATTCTCACCAAAAGAAGCCTTTCATTCCCCTAATGGTGGTACAGCTCAAGTGGTGCAGGTGGAAGTTGTTTTCTAAAAAGAAAGGTGGCAAAGCTGAGGAATGATAGTGGGAAGTCATCAGTGCTTAAAACTCTGGTCTCATCCTAGGGACTATATTCCCCTGGGTCCTGGGTCTCTGCCATAGCTTCAGTTCACACAATGGCTGGATCTACCTGCCATCCCTGCCTCTGGTGCCATAGGTACCACCAGCCACATAAGAAGTAGTCAGAGACAAAAGAAGGGTCACCTAGGGGTGTAAGGGCCACAGGTGAAAATGTGAGTTGGGATTGGGAGGAAGAGAGGAGTTCTTCATCTTGGATTTCAAGCTTCAGTCAGATATGTTTATACCAGAGCTAGAGAAACTTTTTCAGTCTGGTGGCCACATTCCTTTTTTAGCAACCTTTCTGAGGGCCACATGCTCAGGTGGGCAGGGTCGTATGTAGAAATGAGTAGAACAAATGCAACAGTTACCTTCGTACAGTAGGCTAATTTTGATGCACACTCACCGACCCCTCTTGATCCACCATCCAGACATCATCAGAGTTTAAGGGTGCTTTCACATTATCACCTGAGAGCACAGTGAAGTTTCCCCACTCAGTGCATTTCACAGCTCTTCCTCACCCTAGCTGTTCTCATCAGCACAACATCAATTCATTTCTGTTGTGTATGCACCAGAGGGGCACTGATTGAGCAGCGAAGCTTTTACCCTAAACAAAGCTGTTCACACCTTGCTTAGAAATGAATTTTGTTGTTGTTGTTGTTTGGTCGTGTCTGACTCTTCGTGACCCCATGGACCAGAGCACGCCAGGCACTCCTGTCTTTCGCTGCCTCGTGCAGTTTGGTCAAACTCATGTTGGCAGCTTCAAGAACAGTCTAACCATCTTGTCCCCTGTCGTCCCCTTCTCCTTGTGCCCTCCATCTTTCCCAACATCAGGGTCTTTTCCAGGGAGTCCGAATGGCTTAGTAACTTGATATCTCAAGTCCCTGATTGACATTGTTCTGTTTTCCCTTTACTATACTGTGTCATGCATAGGATGTTGTCATGTTGGTCAAAATATGCTTTAAAGGGTTGGCACCAAGAGGAAGAAAGTCTGGTCTAAGGAGGAAAAGGTCCCAATGATACCCTGTGCCCAAGGCCACCTTGAAACCTGAAGCCGGCCAGAAGAAGAGCCTGCTGGATCAGGCCAATGGTCTATTGAGTCCAGCATCCTGTTCTTGCAGTAGCCAACCAGATGCCTGTGGGAAACCAGCAAGTAGGATTTGAGCAAAAGAATGCTCTCCACTGATGTGGTTTCCAGTAACTGGAGGATGAGGATGATGGTAACCTTAGTTCCACTAAATTTCCAGCTAAGATGCTTCACGGGGCAGAGTTTTTGTTGGTCAAAGCTGAATAGGCTGCTTCAGGCAGCTTTATAGCAACAAATACCCCAAAAGTTGAATTATTATTTCTGTTTGCTTCATTGATTGACCTCATGCTCTGGTGAGTAAACTTGTTCACTATTAGGAAAACAGCTTATTAGAGTCTCAAAAGTATGAGCGCCACTTTAAGTTAATTTAAAACAAGCCAAGATTGTTGACGGATATTCTGTAATGTTTCCAATTCACAGAACCAGCAGCTGGCACGCGTCGATGCCACATTATTAGGAGAGGGGATTCTGAAGAGCAATAGCTGTCCACTTGTCTCCATGGGCGTCATAAAAAGAAGAGGGAGAATAAATAAGATGAATTATTGATGCCAGTTACATCATTTATGCTCCTGTGGAATGGCATGAATAATCACCACAGTGCTCCTTCCAGTTAATATAGTCTATAAAGATGTGTGGAGAAGATACGATTCATCTGCCATTTGAACTGTCCTCCAATAAGTCAAAGCTCTGTTTTGGCTCTTAAAAGAACCAATAAAATATGTCCTTGGGACAAACCCACCCAATTTCAGAGACATTATTTTACTGTTAGAGGTTTGGTACTTTGAAAAAAATGGATACTGCCAGGTTTTCTCATGTGTGAAAGGCTGTTCCCTAAAAACTCTGCCTTCACCCCATAAGCTTGATCCCCGAATGCTGAAGTTACTACAGCTTCCCATTAATGCCCACTCTCCCACAATATATCCAGGCAGAAGCTGTTCTCCTGCAATGTGCATTCAGCATAGCCACTCCTATTCCTCTGTTACTACTACCACTAGCAGTTCAGGACTGGTAGATTAAGAGCGAGCAAAGCTACCCTGGCCTGCTCCTGCTCCTCTCCCTTCAGCCCTAGACAGGGAACTGGCTCCAGCCTCCTTGACCTTACAATATTGTTTCAAAAAGAGGGTTCAGCTTACCCCAGTTTCCCAAGTGGGAGGAAGTTCCATTTGGCATTTGGGCCCTCTTTACTGGACCTGTTTCCCTTGGATGAGAGAACACTGAATACATATTTTAGCCTCGTTCAAGTTTTCTAAAGCCCTTGTGCAACAAGGGAAAGTATTCTACCACTGTCTGCATAGCCTTTCATGAGTTGGAGGGATAACTTCTGCAGCGAGGTGACTTTTCTATTCATGTTGGTTCCCCATGTGATTTAGAATTCTTTTTGTCTAGGATTCTAAATTGTGCTGGGATCCAACAAGAGCAGAGAAGGCTCCCTCCAAATTGTGGAAAGTGACAGGGGTGGAGGGCAAAGAAACATGCTCATCCTAATTCTCCCTCAGTTCGGAGGTGAGAGGAAGGAGTGAGCTACTGGGAAGGTTGGCACAGTGAAAACACACTGGCAGGAGTGCCAGATTGGTCCCAGTGGTACATTTGCACCATGCCTATCTCCTCACCTCCCTCTCTCCCAGTAAGCAACAGTGACTCAGAAATTGGGAGGTTAGGTAAGCACCACCGCCCCAACTATGCAGTGCATTACTGCTGGTACTTTGTTGGGGAGAAGAAAGCATTTGGTAGAACCGATTCAATAATTATTGTGAGCAGTTGTTTCTTCACCCCATTCCAGATAAAATGGAAGTCCATATAAAAGGTCAACAGAGACAGCAAATTATGTGTACTGTTGTGGCTGTGTGTTTTTGGGGTGGAGCCTCAAGAGAGAAATGGTTTGGTGGTCACTGGTGAGCCCCTGATGAATAAATCTAGACATTTCAACTTATCCCTTAGAAACTGCACATAAAAAAATATTTTTACCTGATATCATATAAGGAAGATTGGGAGTGTGTTCCTTGAAACACTCACCAACAGCTAAGACAGGCAATATTTAATCTGACATAAAGCAATTGGACAGAAGCAGAGCTTTTTTCATGCAGTGCTATGAGATGTCACAACCCCCTATTTTATAACTCAGCCATAAACATTTGCTCCAGGCTGGAACTTGGCAAGCCATATTTCATCTGGGGAACAATTTTAGTTTAAACAAATTAAAGAAATATCAGTTTGCTCATTTTTAAACGTATGAGTGCCAGCGTTTTCCCCCTCCATGCATATGACTCAATAGGGGTTTGATTTATCAAAATTAATTTGGCAAATGATTAGTTTATAACTGGAAGTAATTGCTTTGGAGTGGGAGTTGAAGGAACAAAGGAAACGATACTTTAAGAAACCTAAAATATCATCTGCAATGCACACTGTTGCAGTCTTCCAGAGGTCTCTTACATCCCATAGATTGGAATCCTCTTAGAGAAGAAAACATGAAAAATATATTTTAACAGTGCAAAAGAAGAAAGCATTCTCCTATGACTTTTATTATCCTTCTTAATATTGGCACTAATGTGCAAAATCAAACTGGATGAGTGTAAGCAAGCTTCAAGCTGCACCTCTACCCTGATAATATTATGGATGCCTGTTTCTAATATTATCTATGCATTGTATGCCTATTTTTATGATATGCAAGCCACCTAGATTCCAGTGCAAGAAAATATTTTGTTTTACTAAATATAGCAGTCAAAATAGCTTGGATCTGGCCTTCTAAATTAATGAGTATAGCTTTATTTGTTGTTATTAGCATTTATTGGTCACTTTTTTCATGAGAAGTGACCCAAAGCAGCTTACAAAATGGCACAAAAGAGTGCACTAGTTTTTATTCCTTCCCCCACCCCAGGTTTTTCTTTATCAACACTCTTCATTTTCTGGCTGTTTTAGAGTTCACACTAGATCTAGAACAGCTTTCTTCCTTTTTCAGATCACAGGACTCATCTTTCACTCATGTCTGAAAGATGAGCAATGTTGGTGACCCCTGCTTTACAGCATAAACAAAAATGATGAGATTCTAGTCCAACAAGCTTACAGTCAAAAGTTTGACAGATGGAGGAGAGGAAGTAGGCACGTCCTGTGCCACCCTGCCATTGGGCTGACAGTCCACTCGGGCTGATTTACAGGGCAGGTGGATAAGGTGGATAAGGCCACCAAACAACCATGTGGATCGAATGCACATTAGTGCATATCAAATGCAGATCTGCTCTGCAGATTTGTGCCAATGCAAAATGCCTTAAGAATTAATCACTGATTTCCTTTCTGGGAATACATGTTGCTAATCTTTTAGCAATGTGCCCAAAATTGAAAATGTATGAACAAGTTCCGCTGAAAACTGTGAAACAACAGCAATGGCTCTTAGTCGTCAGGACTTCCAAATGTGTGAGAGAGTAGTTCATCAAAGCTGTCAACTCTCTATTAACCAGTGTTTAGCTCCACCCCCCCTCGCTCTCTCTCTCTCTCACACACACAGAGAATATTTAATTTGAGCCAGGCCTTAGATTAAAGATCTGTTTCAATGTTAAGGCTCTCCCCTGAGTCATGTGAAATTGTAACAAAGTTCAGTGCGTTTGAGCATGTATAGAGTCCCATTCAATAATTAGAAAGTAAACAACACTAACCTTCATGCATCAGGGATTTAGGGGAAAGGGTTTTCAGTTCAGAGAGATGATTTAAGGCAGGCAGGATCCCTGGCAAAGACAACTTCACAAATTAAACACTGTGCTCACTTGCTACCTTGCCCAGACAGTCCCTGGTCATATGAAGTGGGATACTACAAGTACCATCCCACGACCCAATAATTTTCATCCCTGCTATCCTTCCTGCCCTTGGCTTGAGGGGCAGATGTGTCCTCAATTGTGTGTGTGTGTGTGTGTGTGTGTGTGTGTGTGTGTGTGTGCGCACACACACACACACACACACACACACACACACCCTATCTATCTATTTGTCTGTCTGTCTGTCTGTCTGCCTGCCTGCCTACCACTAAGTATGATATAATAAATACTTAAAAACAGCAATGGTGAAACCTGCAAACTCTAATACAGCAGGCAAATGGGACTTGAGGGATGCTGACTTGGTTTGTGCTGCTGGTGATTTTCAGCAGTTACATAGCCCAGCTGCAACAAAAAGGGTTATTTCTCCCCCACTCCTTTTTTTTTCTTTTATTTGGCTGTGGGATTTAAGGATGAGCTGATTTGTTCTGAGAAAAGGGTTGAACCAAAGGGAAAGATGCTTCTGGGGTGTAATCAAGTCAAAGCAATCACAAACTCATGCCCTTAATGCTTCAGACACCATTAGATTTAAATATTCATGGGGGGGTGTTGCTTCATACTAAGCTCATTTATGTTCTTGTGCTTATTAAATTAACTCATGGCTTCCCCGCCCTTCCACTGTCTCCTGAGGGATCCCCCTTTCTAAAAACTTTTCAGCTTAATTCTATTAATTGCCATATTGTCTTGTCTCCTGTTTCCCCTTCTGGGTCCTGAACTTGTGTCTCTCTCCAGTTCTTGAACTCCTAGGCGATATTTCTATAGCATTGACTGACAACTCACTTGATCCAGAGACAAAGCCTCTGTTCCCTTATCTTTCACTCCCAGGCTAAATGTTTAACAACGTAGCTACAGAGTTGCAGTTTATCGCCGACCTATTAGTTTCGCCAGGTAGAAAGTCCTCCAGCTTTGACGCTATCCCTGGCTGCGGGTGGGGTGGTCAGTAATAATCCATTAATTTATTCTCAGCTACATTAAGATGCTATTAACTCTAATTATGGAAACATAAAGGCAAGCATTTTCCTTTAGTGAGTTAGAAATCACGCTCATCTGTTCCAAGCTTTTAATTTAGAGGTTGAAATGGGTGTCTCTAGACCACATATTGCAAAATAACATGGTGTTTCTAAGCAGGGAATTTGTAAAGTGTGAAGCAGCTCTTAATGGGCTTTGAAGGATGAACATGTGATATTGTACGGAGCTCTGAGAAACTTCATCCACCCAGATTTGTTTTAATGCTTGTAGTGTTTTGTTGTTTTAGGCTGAATGTTGTTTGGGAAGGAGGACAGGATAAAAACTGAATAACAGCAACAACAGTAATAGATCACCTCATTTTTCAAATAAAATCTGTTGGTTTTTTCCTGGCCTCCCTGAGCTTGCCTTAGGTCACCTGCATTACGGTTTGTCTGAAAAGGTGAATAAAAACCAATATAATAAAATAATTAAATCCACATTGTTTCATATAGTGAATGTCTTGTTTCTTCTCTCAGAGAACATATAGAAATATGTTACAAGAAATGCATAGCTGCTACTACAAATGGCTGCCCCATGTTGTTTGGCCCACAACCCATGTGACATGACTTACCATATTTTTCCATCTACAAGACACCCCCTATTTTGGGGGACTCAGATTTAAGAAAATGGAGGAAGATGTATCCATGTATAAGATGCTCCCTAATTTTTGACATTATTTTTTAGGGGAAAAACCTAGTCTTATACATGGAAAAATACGGTATTTATTTCATTTATATCCTTATTCCTAGGCTACTTTACCACCACTAAGGACTTCAAAGTGGAGAACGATTTGTTATTATTATATTTAAAACATATTTCACAATTTCTCTCTCCCTCTGCTCTGATTCAGTGAACAAAGTGGAGTGGGGCTAGGAAAATCAGAACTTGATTACATTATTATCATGTGCTCTCTTTTCCTATGTGTTACCTGGAGAAGCACAGTTGTGAAGTTGCTGGGTCTTTTAGACACAGTCACTCATTATTCATAAGGTAAAGTTCAATTCATAATCTTCTTTGGTTTTTCTGGCCATTTGCCTTTGTCCCATGTTATAATGGTCATAAAGTAGGCTGATGTCTTAGGTACCTTGAAACAGGAAATATCTCAACTAAGGGTGGAATCCAAATCCCCTTTGTGCTTTGCTGGAGGTTGGATTGGGTGGAGGTGTCCCTTCATTCAGACCTACCAGCCTCCCCACTTTACTCACTGAACATGTTGGCAGGCAGAAGTGATACCAGCTGCAGCCAGCAGAAAGCTCCTAAAATGGAATTGCAGGAATTAAAGGCTGACCATTGGGTCTGGAGCCACCTCCACTGCCATCATGGCAGGATCGCTTGGAGTGATTTGCCTGCCTCTGCCTTCTGCCCCAACATGGATGCAGTGGATGCTCTCCCAAGCTCTGCCAGATGGCAGCCAGGGTTTGGGTTGGGTCCTTGAGGCTCAGCTAGATGGTGCCCAGGTTGCTTCCACATCTCCTGTGCTTTGCGCATCACAGTATTCTACTGTTTGGGTCTTATATCAAAGAGATGGTTGTTGCTATGTAATAAAACAAAATAAATCTCGCCGCCTCACTGCCGACAATAAGAAAATGTAAGTTCTGCCCTCGAAAGCTCAACTTCTCTGTTTGATGTGTGTGCGCAGGAGGCAAAAAACATAGTGAGGAAGGGAGTGCAGTTTAACTGAAACATTGCTCCAGTAATACAAAAAATGGATTGGGACAAAAGCAGAGAGCTTGTATTCCAAGTCTATAATTTTTTTATGGTCACAATACACAATAAACTGAATTAATGGCACATTGAAAAAATTGTTATTGCTTTACTTTACAGTGCACAAATAGCATGTAATAACTCTGCAGTAACATTGCAACTATATTATCCAAGGGCCTTTATACTACAAGAGAGAAAGGGAACACCAAAGAAGCAAAGCAAGGAGAAACGAGATTTAAAAGGAGATGGGGAAATTGGAGATTGGAAGAAGCCCGTCCGTTTTCTTTATGTGAGCCTTTGGGGGCTTCTTTCAACCAGTGCTACATAGGAAGGAAAGTGGCTTTGCTGAGTTTAAATAAACTCATCAAGGGTGTAGAAAGCTGTTGATATGTGTGCTTCTCTGGTGGAAGAATAGTTCACAGTATTAAGTAGGATTGTGAGAGAAATTCATTCAGTTCGCATTTTATTGCGAATCTATAAATTTGAAACTCCTGAAATGAAAAGCACAGCTCTGCTTTGAAATTTGCCAAATTTTGTGATGCAGTTCTTCAACCAGAAAACATGGACATTAATGAAGACTATGTTTAATAAATGCATGCTAGTGGAAATCATGCACAAACATGCATTCTGTTATAGGAAAATTGCTTGCAAAATTCAGAAGTGTGCAAACAAATGAGGAAATGGGGTAACCAACAGTTGAAAAAAATGAGAAATTGGGAGGAACCTAGATTAACAGATCAATCCATCTCTACTATTAAGAGATCCTGCTTTGTGAATATCCACCATGTAGGGCAGTCGTTCAAAATCTGTGGTGCATGCACCACCAAGAGGATTGATAAAAGTCCTGGTGTGCTGACTCCTTGAGACTGAAACAACAGAGAGGCTGTATTCATATGTATGTGATGATAAACCAACCACTAACAGTACCTCTAACTTGTTGAGCTTCAGTCTCAGTTTACTCCCCCCAAAGTCAGCACATTACCTCAGCCAGATAATGATTAAGCACTTCTACTGCGCCATTTAGGTCTGCTGAAAAAGAGAAAGAGTCCAACTTCTGACACCAGCTGTCTTGGAGGGCATTGCCACCCACTCCCAACCCGGACAGTCTCTTCAGAAGACTATCATGACTGATGGTACTGAAAGATGCTGGGAGTATCCATAAGGATTATCAGAGTCACATTCCCCCATCTCTCTTTGAGGAATGGCACCAGTGATGCTCTTTAATAAAGGGTTTCCCCAACTCAAGTTCCAATTTTCAGTTTTCTAGCTTTTTTACAGTTGTGTATGTTGGTTTTCAATGTTTCACATAGTGCATTCTTCTCATTCCCATGCTGGAACAAATGCTTGAAAGTTGCTACTATAAGAATATTGTCTCATCTTGAGTCAGTTTTCCTATTCATTTGTGCAATAGTCAATAATACTGTCATACAGCCTTCTGAACTCCAGTTCATCTTCACTCCTTCCTTCAAAATTAACTCCACCATCACCAACAATACAGAAAACTTCTACAGGAATTTACAGAGATGTTTTGATGGTGTTCCATGGTCAACAGATTCACATACATTCTTGGCTGCTTCAAAAGTGTTGAAAACATTATTATTTCACATTCCTTGTAATTGTCTCCCGACACAGTAAATAAGTTTCAATGCTGCCTCAAAATCCAGATTCTTCTGCTGGAACAGTAATGTTACAGCTTTAAGGTACTCCAGTACTTTTAGCATAATTTCAGTAAGAAGGTGGGTCGGGATCTACTAATCTCATTGAGTAATCAAATACCTTCAGTTTTTAAATGACAAAATTTGTCACAAAATGAAGATGCACAGATTAATTTGAGTGTCGGCAGAATGAATTCTTTATCTGAATGTATAACCATAACTGAATCCAAGTGCAATCCAAGTCTGTAATTGAACTAGGAGGTGTTTTAAAGAACTGCCTTTATAAATCTGAGCAACACACCCCTTCTTAATAAAATACTTTCAGCTGTTAACATTAGTCAAAATATTCCTTCATCTCAGGTATTGCCTCAATTGCATGTACTTTTACCAAATGGAGTTGGTGATTAAAGCAATAAAAGAAACAAAATGTTTCAGTCGAGTTATTTTGAGATCAAAGCTCGAACACCACCAGATGTGCCTTTCATGACAGATGCTCCATCATATGATTGAGCAATTAGTTTGTCAAAATTTAACTGTAAGCTAGTCAGACTTGACAAAATTCCGGATGTTATACTTTGAACACTTTGTGAACGAAGCCCTAAAACAGCAAGATATCTTTCTGCCAGCTTCATGCTTACAAGATATCTGAGAGAAATTGCTACATTTTCAATGTCTTGTTTGTCCCTAGCCTCACAAGTCAACAATTCAACACAAATACTTTCAATTAATCTGCTCCATAATAATTCCTACAACTGTTTTAGCCACGATTTGGATTATTTCATTTTGGATTGCAGGGCTGGTGTATTTGGCATCTGCAAGAATTATTTCCTTACACAGTTTTCTTAGAAGGCCAGCTGTGTTAGTCCATTGCAACAAAAACAATGAAAAGTGACAATCACTGCAAAGATTAATGTGACACCGTAAAGACTTAATACATTTATTATGGCACAAGCTCTTCTGGACAAGAATCCACAAAAGTGTATGCCATAATGAACACTCACACTTTACATTGTGGGTGCCCTTTGTGGGATCGCGCAACGGTGCTACAGTTCCCAGGGAACTTAATGGCAAACAAGGTCTGGCCTGCCATTCAGTGTTATTATTTGGAGGTTCACACCCAGCCTCTGTAGTCAAGTTTCATTGCTGGGAGGTGGGGCCAGTCCCATATATATATATATGGGGTGGAGCCAACAGTAGCCACCCACCCTCCCCTCCCTTAGTTTAATGTTTTCTTGTTTGCAGGTCAACTTTTTCTTCCTGTTTAGCGGGTGCTGCTACGGTCTTTGACTGGTTGCTGTTGAAGGACCAGGAAGAAATTTCCCTGCATTGGCAGGCTTTGTCTTCCCCGTAGCAATTCGTCACAACTTTGGTAGTTTATGGCCTTGGATGTAATCCATTAGTCTTTTCTTCCCTATAATTGGGGGGGGGGGGGCGTGAAGTGGTGACTCACCGCACTGCAGCATCAGTTCCAAGGTCCCATCTCGAAAGGGGTTATATAATGGGTGTCACTGTCCATACACTGAAAGGCTGTCAGTGAACTACCCCGCATGCGGGGATATGGCTGGGCTGCCTGCGTACACTTACGTCTAGCAGTGCACCCCCATATCCCATTTACCCTGATGTTTCCCAGTTCCTCCAGCTGGGGGGCTGGGAGGGGTACACGCCCAAGGCCTAAGCCAAGGTCTTCCTACATTCAGAAGTTTAATAAAGTTGTGGCCTAATTCCATAACACATTGTCAGAGTCTTTATTCCTTTCTTATGATCACTGGAGGGCTGGGGCCGTCGCCGCCTGGTCACACAATAAATTTGTTCGGGTTGGATCCAGCATTCCCTGCCCAGCTCTTGTGCTAGCGGATGGGTGAGTTTTACTGTTGCACAACATAGTAATCCTCTGCAACAGTTGCACAAGCAGCAGTTCATTTCACAGCAGATTTCACCATGTATTGCGCAACAATGTTACAGTCGCTTCTGCAACAATGCTTCACTGCCTTAAACATCTGGCCAATGGAACAACCATTCCAGCAGTGGGAGACCTGAGAAGCAGAGCTCGCTCCAATGGCTCCGCTGTGACAGGTCAGCTCCATAAACCCTCCTCTCCCCTCAACTGTCATTTGGGGACAGCCATTCCACCAGACTCCCTCAGTGGTGGAGAGGGATGCAGGTCTCATTTCAACAGTGTTTCCCTCAGTCACCTCCTATGGGTCTAGAAACTGTCTTGGCTTGTTTGGCCTTGGTATGTAAGCTACTATGGGAGTCTTTTTTTTGGCTGAAGAGTGGTGTACAAATGCTCTAAATAAATTCATTGTTACTCTTTTTATTGTTTGTCCTTACGTAATTTCAAATAATTTTAATAAAATAACTGGCAGCAATTTTTCTGATATCAGGTGAGACAGCTTGAAGTACTGGAGTTAGCATCAAATGATAACTATCCAGGTAGTGGTATTAAAAGAAACAAAAGGAGTAATAAGGCTAGGTTCTTTGAGAAATATCACAGCAAAGTGTATACCTGAAGAATATTTGTAACTCTTTACCTTAATAAATAGAGGTCTTGCACTGAAATGGGAACAAAAAACAAAACAAAACAAAAACCTACCCCATTTAATAACGTCCACTTGCCATTCAGAGGGAATTGATTTACAATTTTAGCAGCACTCTGAAAATACAGGAGTTGCAATAATATTTGAATCAATGGTCTTTCAAAGGCTGGTGGAGGCAAAACAAAGCCCTGTCTGATTGAACAACCAAACCGCTTTTCATATTAATCACTAAGAACGTGATGAATTTCACTGATGTAGAAAATTAGCACCTTTTTGCATGTCGCTCAGATTTTGATTTCCTCCTGGAGGACGCTGTGTCATGAATTATAACTGCAGCTTCCCTGGCTCCACCTAATGCTGTTGAAATCCATTATTTCTTCTAGAATTATGAGTCTTGTTAGTGGAAATCCCAGCTATTTCCTTTCCAGCATCTGCACTGCGGTCATTCTATTATTAACGGCACACTTATTAAAAATAAAAATGAAAGAATCAGATTTGTGGCTTTCTGGCAGGGGGGTGGGGAGAGGGAGGGAGGAGAGGGAGGGAACGGTTATTGAAGCTTCAGTGGAAGCAAATAAGCCCAGTGTGCCTGCTTCCAATTGACACAGCTGTCATGTAAGCATTTGCTGCTGCTGAACAGCTTAAGGAGTCTAAGCTACAAAGCCTTGTAGCCATATGTAAACAATACAGCCCTGATGACAGGTTTACAACACTGGAGACAACATGTGCAGCTGTTAGCCACTGGTTTCTATAGAATGATACAAATGTTCTTGCTTTTTTTTATATAACCACAGATTTGCAGATGCTCAACACTGGGTCTTTACAGCAGCACTAAGTAAAGTTGTACCACAAGTGGCTGATGACAATGTTTATCTTTTCAAGCCTCATTAGGCTTGGTGTAATCTCATGCACCATACACTCAGGTTGTGCAGAAAGCCCCACAATCTTACAATAAAAAATCCAGGTTCAGCACCAAAAGTAAATTATGCAGATGTGTGCACTTTGCATAATTGATCCTGCTCCCAAAGGTCATGTTTTTGGAAATTTTCAGCAAGGGTTGTCATAGAAGAGAGAAGGTCATAGGTAGTGAAGGTCAAAAAAGAACACCTGCATTTCTACAACAATTCTCCATCAATTTATGGGGGGGGGGGCGGAAATAGCATTGGAAAATAATGAAAAGGGAAGAAAAATGTTGATAGGTGGATTGGAGGGTTTTTGTTGTGCTTACCATTTTTCAAGGAATGGTTTCGATGAAATATCAATAATAACAATAACAATTTATTATTTATACTCAGCCACTCTGGGCGACTCCCAACAGAATATTAAAAACACGGTAAAAGATCAAACATAAAAAACTTCCCTAAACAGGACTGCTTTCAGATGTTTTCTAAAAGTCAGATAGTTGTTTATTTCCTTGACATCTAATGGGAGGGTGTTCCACAGAGCGGGCGCCACTACCAAGAAGGCCTTCTGCCTGGTTGCCTGTAACCTCACTTCTCGCAATGAGGTAACTGCCAGAAGGCCCTGGGCGCTGGACCTCAGTGTCCAGGCAGAACGATAGGGGTGGAGACGCCCCTTCAGGTATACTGGACCGAGGCCATTTAGGGCTTTAAAGGTCAGCACCAACACTTTGAATTGTGCTCCGAAATGTACTGGGAGCCAATGTAGCTCTTTCAGGACCAGTGTTATATCATTCTACAAAGCTGCTCTCCACCACAGCTTTCTTGACTGCTCACATTTTTTAAAGGTAAAAGGGAGAACTTCCCTTAAAAACAAAATCTGCAGCCACACCAATCACAATGCTTGATAACCAGACTCTTTGCCTTCCAGTGCTTTAAATAAAGGTCAGGGAAAATGTCATGGGGCAACTTACATATAGTATTTGCCCCCCCCCCCAGGAAGTGCTCACAGCTGGGAAGGTTGCAGAGCACCGGGGCTGGGGGGAGGCAGTTCCTTTGCACCATATTGACTAAGATCTGTCTCGCTACTACATTCAAATTGACAAGGAGGAAACAGTTGCTTCCAGGTGTATCACTAAAACAGACTCTGTTACATTGGAATCATCAGAGGGGAGCGTGACAAAGGGTATGTGTGGATCTCTCACATGGTATCAGCAAATCCACTTCTGTTCTCTGTCCCACATGCACATATTCCGTGTTCAGGAAATGAACTATATAATGAATTTGCAAAGCGATTTCCCAAGGAAACTGTAATAGTTAAACTGTTGTTGTTGCTAATTTAATGGATGTGTCTACTGTTATGGAACAAATAAAAAAGAAGGCAATCTTCTCACTGCTTCAGTAATTATTTTACGAAAAGAAATAAATCTAATTGTGTTAGAGCTTCTTTGTCAAGGTATGAAATATGAATAAAACCAAAATATTGACAAGGAAGTATTGCAGGAAAAATAATCAGATAAATGCTTGAGATTTGATATATAAACAACTGTAATTATCCTGTATTTCTTACTTAGCAACTGGCAGTGATTATGTAGAAGTGGATCACACTGGGCAAATTCATGCCATTATGTTGTTTTGGATTTTTAAGCTTTTTTTGTTTTTTGTTTTTTGCAATGTTTAAAGATTTCTTCATGCAGGTTAATTTCTGAAGTTATTCTCATCCTTGTCAATATTGATGGTTCTCCACAAGAGCTGAAAATAATGATTGTGTTGTTGAAACATCCTACATACAGATAATGCCCTCTTTCTAATATTACCCACTGGGATGGTAGTCATTTTACTAAAGGTAAAGAGCTGTTAAGAATGGAATTTCGATTCCACCGCTCTTTGATGTAAATACCCTTTTGCAGAAGAAGGATAAGAACTCATTCTACAGAACTAAAAGGTGTTCTTGCTGCTGCTGTTGTTTTCGAAAGCATCCCAAAACCTGGATGGCAATTTTTATATAGAGGGCACATTAGGATGGAAGCACTTTGTCAAAAGTGTGTGAGGAAAGTAATAAAGTTGACGTGTTTGATCAGAGAAAAATCATTGTCAATATTTACTAAAGATTGGAAACCCCTTAAAGACTTTTTATGTGAAAAGAAAATGAACTCATGGCATCTGGGTTTGAGGAATGAAGAAAATATTGGTTTATAGAAAGTGGAATTGTTGGGTATTATCTTGCAGTGGATGTTTTGAATAATTTTCTATATATAGCTGACAGATGAGGAACTGGAAGTTCTATGTTTTAACTCTTTTTCTTTTTTCCCTCCCTTCCCCCCTTTCCTCCCTTCTTTGGTTTGCACTTTTATTTAGATTAGTTTCTTTTATCTTTTATAAAAAGATATCTGACATTAACTTTTGTATATTTTCTTTCCAATTTCAATAACCTCTATTGGAAAAGAAGAAAGTAATAATGAACATTTATAAAATTGTTAGCACTTTAACGTTTGGAATCAATCAGGATTCTGTTAGACTGCTTTATGATTCATTGCTCATTTGAAGGGGTAGTTATGATTGAAATTGAAATACTTTATTGTCACTTGTACAACATGTACACAGTGAGATTACACAAGCACCCCCACTCAGCTCTCTTAGTCTTAATTCCCCTCGTTTACTGACGCACGCCCACCAAACCCGAAAGTCAGTTGCCCTGTTGTTATCTTTTCATTCAGCAGCCTAACAGTCCATGGATAGAAGCTGTCCTTTACCCTGTTGGTGCAACTAATTATGCTTCTAGATCTTCTGCCTGAGGGCAGGAGATCAAGAAAGTGCTGGCCAGGGTGTGAATCATCCCTGAGAATTTTCCTCACTCTCCTGAAGCAACGTTCTTCCGCTATTTCATCCAGTGGATTCACGGGACAGCCCATAATATCTTGTGCTGTATTCACCACCCTCTGTAGGCACTTCCTATAAGATGATGTCAAACCAGCATACCATACCGTGATGCAGTATGAAAGGACACTTTCTATTGTTGACCGGTAGAAGGAGACAGTAGAAGGACACTTCCTGACAGTAAGAGCTGTTCAACAGTGGAATTTGCTTCCAAGGAGTGTGGTGGAGTCTCCTTCTTTGGAGGTCTTTAAGCAGAGGCTTGACAACCATATGTCAGGAGTGCTCTGATGGTGTTTCCTGCTTGGCAGGGGGTTGGACTCGATGGCCCTTGTGGTCTATTCCAACTCTATGATTCTATGATTCTATCATCAGATGTTGATTGACATTGTTCTTCCGCAAGACTCTGAGGAGATGGAGTCTCTGTTGGGCTTTCTTAACCACCTGGGTTGTATTTATTTTCCAAGTAAGGTCTTCACTGAGATAAACTCCTAGGAATTTAAAGGAAGAGACTCTCTCCACAAAGCCCTCCCCGATGTACAGCGGGGCTAGTTCTCCTCTCTTCCTCTGAAAGTCCAACACCATCTCCTTTGTCTTGCTGATATTAAGGTGCAAGTTGTTCTCTAGGCACCATGTTGATATTTTTTGGACCTCCCCTCTATACCCTGATTCGTATAGTAATAATAATAATTATAATAACTTATAAGTTAACTTATAATGTAAGTTAAGTTATTATAAGTGCTATAAGCCCATGTCTAAGACCCACAAAGATATAATGTTATAGCAAAACTTGAGCTTCAGTGTTGAGAATTCACCCAGTTTTGAGACGGAATGGTTTGAACATTCTAAATGTAGGTGATGCAGGACTCTCTTCAGTTGCAGTAAACAAGGTGGAGGATATCAGAAAGCACAAAACAGAGTTTTTGCCCAAATAGAAGATGGGAAAGAACATGGGTGGCAGCTAATATTAGTGCTACTCATAGTAGATCCATTGAAATTACTGGGCATGGCTTCATGAGCAAAACTTAGTTGGATACAACTCCATATTTTTACTGTTTAGTACAGGATTCATTTCTTTCACCTACTCTTCATCATAAGGTCCCGGGGCTGGGGCTGGGGGAGTTACAACAATATAAAAATAAAATACTAAAAAGTCAGTAGAATAGGGTGGGCTCTGTCTGTCTATCAGCTCAGTGTCAAAGGCCAGGGCGAAGTGTTTTCAGCGTACAATAATAGCTATACAATAAAGTTGTAATATGCATTTCTGAGGAGGAATTCCACAGGTTAGGGGCTGCAAACCTCAGGGGACGTTTTGGCAACAGACTGCAATATGGGAAGCATGAAAGGAATCAAAATGTCAAGGCTTCAATGCCTGATCAACGGAGTGGATGTCAACCAGACATTCAGAAGATTTTTCCCCTAGGAAAGGCATGAGAGTGAAGAAATGCTATCCAATCATGGACTTATGTGAAAAAAGCAGGCCACACCTGCCTTGAGTATAAGAAAAAAATAAATAGTCTTTCAAGGAAACAGGGTGGGGTTTGTACATCTTCAACCAAACATAGAAAAATAGAATTCTCCTATGCCTTCTCCAGGCACCACTAGTAAATGATTATGAACGTGGAGAATTGCCTCCTTCTGAAGGGAAGGCATATTATGTTACATTGCTTACACTACATACTTCAGTTGGGTATTTTGGGCACTGGAAACTGCCGGGTGCTATTACAGTGCCCTGGAATACCTGATACGTTTGATCTTCGTTGTGGTTATTTCAGAAGAAGTGTCACATTTACAGACAAGAGTTGCCTTAGCTGCACCTTGTAAAATCAGAACAGGTGCAGCTGTCATGCATAATGCACCTTTTGTATTCTGGCCCATAAAATAAAGCTGGGGAATTATGCACACAAGGCGAGGACTGCCAGCATGTGTGTGATTTCATAACTTGCTGGTGGCCCCGGCGTAGTTCCAGTCACGTCACTGTGACTTCTGTGTGAAAAGGAGTTGACAGCCTTTGCAAATATATCACTGGGAATTTGCTACACAGAGGCAGGACATTGGGCATGCTGAATGTCTGGCCTTTCTGAATCCAAACATTTGCCTTCTCGTTTATACTGTATCTATATGCCAAGAGTTTAGCTGCTGGATTTCATTTTTAAATAAATACTATAGCAACTGCTTGTTTCTAACAATTAGAGAAGAAATAATACAGCCTTTTACTTGAGTTAAATGGTAGAACAGGAGGTGGCAATGGGTTGCCGGGCTTGGTTTTTTCCAGCAGCTCCTGGTGGGAGCAGGTGACAGGCTACTGACCCGTGTGTTATTTTTGACCTCTTCCACTACTAAGTCCAGCCTGGCTTTAAAAAAGAATGTGTTGTTTGCTGAGTCTTGACTACTGCATTGGTGTCAGCAACTGAGCTGATACAGTCTCAAGGCTATATACAACTCCCTATTAGAGCTCCCAACTGAGGAGAGTGATGGGGACCCCTTGCTTGAAAACCACAACCTATTTTGGTTCTAGATCAGGACTGGGGAATCTTTTTCAGCTTGCAGGCTGCATTCTTTCAAAGGCAACTTTCTTGTGGCTGCATACCAGTGGCAGGCAATGCTAGAAGCATAAGTGGGTGGATCAATGGATATGGCACTTACCCTGGCACATTCCAGCCATGCAAAAGAGAACAATTTCTGCACATAAACACACACACAAAAACACCTCCATTCTCCATCTAGGCATACAGAAGACATTATCACAGTTTAAGGACATTTTGCAGCCAGGCAAAAGCATTTGAGGAGGAGATCTGGTAAGAGGTGCAACCTCAGGTGAGGAGTGTAGTCTTGGGGAGAGTCACAGGGACATCTGCCGGGCCATATTCAGTCCCTGAGCCTGATGTTCCTGACCCCATGCAATTATGGATTACATATTGAAAAGGGGTACAACACCTGGTCTGTCTATAGTAAACAATTGCTTATTTATGATTTGATCAATGGTGCAGAGTGCCTTTTCCCAGCTATAGCGACTTCACCATCTGCAACCCTTTGCCAAACACCAAGACAGCAGCAAGTTGCAGCCCTGCAGCTGCCACCAGCAGGACCAGCTCCTTACACACCAACAAACGTAATCCAGTTTCTGTGTGGTGGTGGGGAATGGTACCTCCTCCAACCAAAGCAAAGCACGGCTTCCTCCTGCAGAATGAACTGATCTGAACAATTGATGGAAGCTTGACATGTGTTGTCAGTTCCACCTTGAGAGCCAAAAGCAACACACTAAAGGACTCCAAAGGCTGAAAAGAATGTTTGTATTCTATTACCTATTTAGACTAAGTTTACTTGACTTCTCCCTGTCAGAAGCACAGCTAGAAGTCAAGAATTTGGTTTTACAAGGAAAATATTCCCTAGCTCTGCTTCACTGTTCATTTGCTTGACAGTTCCATAAATCACAATATAAACCCTTGAGAGGAGAAGCTCCAGGACTTATCCCTAAAGGATATTATTGTTGCTTGCCAATGTGTTACAACTTTACTATTAGCTACAATGAGTGAACACTCCACAGTTTCTTTGCCTTAAAACCCTGATATTATAAATTAATACTCAGATGTTTGCTGTTTGACTTTGAAAACACTGGAAGTTTAGACAAAGAAAACCAGAAGAGGGACTGTTTCCATTATTGTTTATTAGACGCGAACTCTTTCCTTTGCACTTAAGGAGTGCATTTGAAGCAGCCTTTCAACAAGTCTGTATCTGTGCCAACACAGGGCCATTCCAGCCACACAGAGCATTTGAAACCTTCTACTTATCCAGCAGAACTCACCGATGCACAGATGATATCCTTGGAGTTTGCTAAATTAAAAAAGGGTCCTTTCTTAAATAAATGGTGGGTAATATCATTTTTAAAAACTGGTTTTCAAAAGAAAGCATTTCTTTATTTACCTGGCTGAGAGTTACTTCAGTGGGAGTTACATATGAGTAGGCATGCATAGCATGCACTTTGATAAATTTAGAGCCCACTTTTAAAGTAGTCTGTAACATTTTAAATATTATAGGTATAGATAGGACTAACAATAACATGAAATTGAGTTGCCCTTGGTTGCCCTGAGGGATGGCCATTTCAGAGAGCAGGAGAGGGGGAGTGTGACCTCGCTTCTGCTTTTTCTCTGTCTCCAGGATTTGATACCATTGACCATGGTATCTTCCTGGACTAGCTCCGGGGACTTGGAATTGGTGGTGCTGTGTTTTGGTGGGTCTATTCCTACCTCCAGGATGGAGTTTGGAGAGCAGCATTGTGAGAGTGCTTGTTGGTCCCCTGGTAGTTATGCTATGTGCTGCCTTAGGGCCCTACCCAATTTGCAATGCTATTTAATATCTGTGTAAAGCTGCTCGGAGAGATCATTAGTAGTTGGTGGGGGGGGGGGGAGTGCCATCAGTATGCTGATGATACTCAGCTCTATTTCTCCTCAACATCTGAATTAGAAGATGCCATGCAGGTCATGGATGCTGTGATGTAAGCAAACCATACATTTAAAGCACACGACTTCTCCCTGGGTATCCTGGAAATGGTAGTTTATCCCTTACAGAGAGATATAATCCCCAGTACCCTTAAAAACTACAGTTCCCAAAATTCTTTGTGGGGAATCATTTGTCCAGGAAGGAAAGTGTCTATTGGTATCTATGGTAGCTGCTCTCCTGGTGCAAACAGCACGCACACACACACACAAACCCACCGCCACCAATTCCGCTCAAGACATTTGCAGGGGTAAATTGTGACCACCACCTAGGTCCTAATATGGATCAGGGTCCATTACAACTGCTATTGAAATGCAAGGGCCAATTCTTTGATTGCCACATTTAATTTGATGTTCATGGATCAACATGGACTATTATCCATCTTTCCCCTTCAGTATTTTTAACAGGGAAAGGGTAGTTTTGAAAGGAAGAAAGGAGAAAAAGAAAGTCTGTTTGAAAACAAAGTTGGCCTTCACCTAGACTAATCACCTGGAAGTTATTGAAGATTACCTCAGCTTTGACATAATTTTGCATGCAACAAGCCAATATTATTTGTGGCCTGTGCAATATACTCCTCCTCTTGAGACAGAGTCTCTGTTTCAACAGCATTGCCCATTGTATGTGTGCATATGCTCAGGCATGTGTATTCACTTGTTTAAAACTGACAAACTTTCCTCCCCTTTTGAAAGCAAGGAGAACCCTGCCTTCATTCTCCAGCAAACATACCAACGTGCTGACAGCAGCATATATTCATGACTTACACTGTATAAATCACTGTCCGGTCTATTAGTCAAAGAAAATTATGGCAACTGAAAGAAAGGTGAAAAATAGCAGGGGACAGAATTATAGCTCTCCATATGCTATATATTATTTGCAAATTTATGGGTTCAGAAAAAATACGAATCAGAAGATAAAGAAGGATCTGCTTGGGAGAACTATGGGTGTAGCTGGGAGATTTTGTTGGCTTCCCCTCCTGTAAATAAAGTTGTGCTCTTTTCATTTTTCCTTTTAGATCCCAAAGCTTTATGTCATTATAGTCATTCTTTAATATAAATGTTCCTGAAATGTGGTAGGCTGCCAAAACCACAGGACTGTGGAGAGTTTAAGCTTAGTACTTCACAGTTCCATTCCATTATTTTGCCTCATGATTTCTGAGCTACGCTATAGTAGTCATGGTTGCTAGTTTCTCCAAAGAGCCCAGCAGCTGGAATTTTAATACACTGCCAAAAAGCACATGGCTTGGAAGGGGGAAAATGTTATTATTTTAATTAACAGTGTGCTGAATTGTTAATCATTATTAAGAAACAAACCATCGATGAAAACAACAAAGTCAGTTCTAAGTAAGTGACCAAAGCCAGGATTCAGTCTGGGAGAGGGGCTTTTTAGTATGGCAGAAAGATGTGGTACGTGAAGATTCACTGCCTCAGAAGGAAATACTATAGAGCTAGTTGAAGAACAGGAGCAGACGGGGTCATGCCATCCTGTCCCATCTCGTAACTTGACAGCTGCCGGGAAGAGCACCCTACAAATGAGATGTGGCACTTCTGCCTCACTTTCCCACAGTGCAGTGGTGAAAGTAACACTGATGTATATACAGCTTCTCAACGTGATGGAGCATTGTTCCAAACAGTGACATGAGATGTCAGTGAGATTAGCTAAGCACCTGTTTCCAGAGGCTCATCTTGTTTTCCAGAGGCTATGATGAGATTCAGAAGAGACAGTTTCCTCCAGCAGAAATAAGAAGAAGGAAATGATTACACTGGAGAGATCCATTCCCTTAAGGCAAGCCAAAGAAAGAAAGACAGAGGGGGGGGGGGGCAAGAAGGAAGGAAAGAAACAAGGAAAGAAAAATGTTTTGTTTCATTTTTTTCTCTCCCAGGGTATTACATCAGCCTTGACAACCCAGTGAATACCTCTTTCATGGCTGGTTACAATGTCACCTTCCCTGCCCCAAACATTGTCAAAGGAAGGAGTGCCAATGAAGTTCTGGTTTCACAAGTAAAGGAGGATGTTTGCCTAGAGACTACTTAGGTGAGAAATGGGCTGCTGCTGGTTAAATCTGGTTTAGCATGGAAGGGCAAAGGGTTGAAAGAGGACATGCATCCCCCTAAGCAGGCAGAAGAGGCCAGAAGAGTTGCTGCGTCATCCCCTGCCTGACCTGCTGAAGTAAAGATGGAGACCGGGAGGACTCGATCTTACGTTTGGCAATTTGCAGGCTAGGTCTATGTGAGTCTAGTTAGCCATAACCACACCGTCTCATGTCAGTAATTTTGCTAACTAGGAAAAAGAATGTTAAATGACCCTCCTGATTCATAATGGTTTTTGGGTTTTTTAAAAAAATGTGAAGCACTTTCTTCCCTATCTTTTGAGCTGAAGCAATTTCCACAAGGTATCTTTATATTCCAGTGTGATTTAATTAACAATGAGCTGATTCTGAAGTCTAAGCTATTCTGCTTGTTCTCAAAATCCTGTTAAAGTGGGGTAGAAAGTGGTTTATTGAGGATAAGGGGAGGAATGAGGCAGCAGAGGTCTGTGTGGTGCAAACATACAAGCGGGAGCACTGGATTGGTGCTGAATGAGGCCCATGGGATAAGCCACCCCAAACATACTATATTAACCAAGCTTTCCTATTTCAATAGAAATAATAACCTTTGGGAAGAGATCATTTTGTGCTTCTTATGTTGTTTAGTGGTAAGGAGTAGTCTAGAACGTACAATCAAGCTTTTAAGCTGCATTTGTTTTGTTCCCTATTTTTGGTTGAATGCTCTCCCCTTAACCTTATCAAAACAGTTAAACTTCCTCAAGTTAGCAAGCAGAGCTCCTGTCTGCATCTTAAAGCAGCCATTGCTGACACGGCTCAGCAGTGCTGAATTGATCTTGCAAGCCTTAGGCCATCCTGAGCAGCGCATAATGTTCCACTCTACCAAGGCATGCTTGATTTAAAGTTCAGGCCACTCTAGCTCATTGTCGGTTAAACAAAATGTACCACTAACATTATCTGAAGATTGCGCAGTTGTCATAAATGCTATCACACTATCTTCAAGGAGGAGGAATGAAAAAGGCAGGAATTCTATAGTCCTTTCTGTTGATTGAATCACAGTTCTGGCAGGAGGTTCTCTGTCCATGCAAGTGTGCAGTGATTCTAAAAGATATATCTACATGAAAACTGTAGCAGTTGCTCAAGTTTCATATAGCTTTCCTTCATGTTCAAAGCATTTTGTATGCACATGCAGTGATCAAATATTTGCTGATTGACACAAGAGCCCTCATACACAATAGATTTTCCTCATTGAGCCGGAACTCTTTCCGTTCATTTCAATGCAGGGAGGCAATCTATGCATGCATTTCTTTGTGCATGAGTTAGCTCCTTTTCCATTACAATGAATAAGTCTAGTTTGGGATACCTGTACTTTATTCAGCACCTATTCTCATAAGTAGTGAAATCTTCACATTTATTTAACTTGATTTATGGTTTGTGATGGTTCACACACTAATTAAGTTCATTGTACATGTAAGTTGTATCTACTGGGGAAAAATGTGCCTTTTATCCAACTATCAAAGTCATATTTTGAGATTTATGGTCAGATTTGAAGAACAACTTCATCACTAATGTGGGGCATCATAAAAAATTTAACATAATATTTGGGCGCAATACAAGTTGTGGTTGTGCTGCTAAATATTTGTCCAGATTTTATTTCTGAATGAACATATATGTTCACATAGTCCATTGCTGCTTTCTTTTGGTCAAAATTCAATGTACTATATTTCACCTAAATATGAAGTTAATTTAACATTTATCATATTGTGCTTTGTAAATCAAGATTTGTTTTAGGGTACTTGCACAAAACATCACTACAAGGCTGGTTATTCCCACCATGGCTAATCCTACCAGAACTGTAACTCATCCCTCCTCCTTTCTCTTCCCATGGGTGATAGCAAGAAAGTCACTAGAAACAGAAGGACAAAAGCTGAACCCTGCACTATCTAGTCCACCATATTGTCCCTGAAGTAGTCAGTCAGATACTTTTGAGAAGCTCCACTTGTGATCAGTGGCAACTGTTATTCAGAGGCACACTGTTTCTAATACTGCAGGCAGTATATAGTCATCATGGCTAGTAGTACTCCATGGGAAAAAGGAATGCTATTAAGATCCTTAGCAGGGTTTTACATTCTAGATGGTACTCATTCATTTCAAGCTTTCACATTTGGCTTAAAAGAGAAGTTTAAACAGGAGCTGTGAGAGAAGTCCCTTATGCTCCATTGAACTCTTTCAATTTTCAAATCATAGAAACTAATGTAGCACTCCAGTTTCAATCAAGCTTATTACTGTACTTCAGTTAGGGCTGGCATGGGTTGGCACAGTCAGGCATCTGCCAAGGGTTCACACCACAGCAGAGGCCCCACTGAAAGAGCCCCTAGTGCTGCACAAAGGCCCTCCAAAGCTTTGAGCCGACACTGACTTTGATTTTCTTTCATACTTTGGGGTGGTGGTGGAATTATTTGATTAAAATATAATGGCAGGTGATTTTGCTTTAATAGATCTCATTTTACTGTTTTATTCCCTTCTGTGGTTAATTTCTGTCAGACCCAAGCTAAGTTCAAACCTTTTGAGGAGCAATCAAAAAGCGTTCAGGGCACATTTTTGTTGGCTTGTGCAATCTGATAACAAACAGAAAGTAATTTTTACTTTCATCCACACTCTATGATGCAAAGATTATGATCGTGTCAGTGCTTACTTGTGGGAAAGTTTATATTAAATAAAAAGTAAACTGAGGTGATAAGATTACAGGTTGGCCTTCCTTTGATTACTCAATCATCACAACCAGTAGGAAATGGGGATACTTTGTAAAGTAATTTTATCTCGGTCTGCATAGATAGTGATTTTCATTGTAGCTATCTGTCGGTGAGTTTAGTTCAAGGCGAGAATGTTTCATACACATTTCCTTTTCCTTTTTTCCTTTTTTGCTGCTTGTTCAACCGTAATATTGGACAGTAAAATACTCCGTAATCTGAAATCACTGCTGCTGTCCTCAATGCTAAGTAACATGAACCACAAGTAGAGAGTTTAAAAGAAAAAGGAGAACTATTCCATAATTTACCTGCAATACGAGTAACACGGATCTGATTCAATTCCATTATTTTTAGGTGGTTGTGGGAGTGAATAAACTTGGTGTCTCTAAAAACAACCTGAGCATGAGGTGTAACATAATAGTGTTAGAATCATGACTATGACTAGGCATCAAAGCTAGTATGGTTATCTCTGTAGATTTGAACAGCTACCATGGGTTGTAAGGCCATAAGAAGATCCTGCTGGATCAGGCCATAGGTCCATCTAGTCCAGCAATTTACCCCCATGGTGGCTAATCAGATGCCCAAGGGAAGTCTGCAAGCAGGAGCTGAGCATGAAGAAGAAGAGGAGGAGTTGGATTTGATATCCCACTTTATCACTACCCGAAGGAGTCTCAAAGCGGCTAACATTCTTCTTTCCTTTCCTCCCCCACAACAAACACTCTGTGAGGTGAGTGGGGCTGAGAGACTTCAAAGAAGTGTGACTAGCCCAAGGTCACCCAGCAGCTGCATGTGGAGGAGCGAAGACGCGAACCCGGTTCACCAGATTACGAGTCTACCGCTCTTAACCACTACACCACACTAGCTCTCATGACAGCACTCTTCCCAACTGCAATTCCAAACAACTGGTATTCAAAGGCATACTGTCTCTTACAGTGGAGAGAGAATATATCCACTGTGGCTAGTAGCCATTGATAGCCTTATCCTCTACGAATGTGTCTAAGCCTCTTTTAATGCTATCCAAGTTGGTAGCCACCACCATTTCTTGTGGGAGTGGATTCCATAGTTTAACTACATGCTGTGTGAATAAGTTCTTTCTTTTGTCTAACCTGCATCTTCCAATGTTCAGCTTCACCAAATGTCCCAGAGTTCTAGTATGATGAGAAAAGGATTAAAAAAAAAAATCTATCTACTTTCTCCATGACATCCATCATGTCTTTTTTATCTTTTCTTTAAACTAGAAAACTCCAAATATTGTAACCTTTCATCTCCTTGGTCATTTTGGTTGCCCTTTTCTGAACCTTTTCCAATACAGTGGTACCTCGGGTTAAGAACTTAATTCGTTCTGGCGGTCCGCTCTTAACCTGAAACTGTTCTTAACCTGAGGTACCACTTTAGCTAATGGGGCCTCCCGCTGCCACCACACGATTTCTGTTCTCATCCTGAGATTCTTAACCCAAGGTACTATTTCTGGGTTAGTGGAGTCTGTAACCTGAAGCATCTGTAACCCAAGGTACCACTGTATCTTTCTGGAGGTAAACAGCATTCCAAGTGCAGTCACGCTATAGATTTGTCTAAAGGCATTATGATATGGACAATTTTATTTCCAATCCCTTCCTTAATGGCCCTTAGCATGGAATTTGCCTTATTCACAGCTTTGGGTCGACATCTTCATCAGACAATCCACTAAGACCCCAAGGGCCCTTCAAAAGCCTGAATTGATTGAGTCAGAGAAAGAAGATCAAGATATAGTCATCAACTCGTTGGATATAATAGTCTTTCCCACACCAGAGCAGCAAAATTATTTGCAGGTGGGAACAATCTCTTCACTTCCAAAGGCTTGTAGGGCAATTTAGATATTACAAAAGTGGACCCTTACCCTCTCTCCCCTCATTTTGAAAGGGCTATTATATTTTGCCATCTGCTATAAAGAAGAGATCAAAGCAGGACAGCAGACAGCAGCCTCAGTGTCCCGGAGTAAAATTGTGATTCAGTTATTAGCTTTGGTACTCAGAAGCATACATGAACTAATGCAGCATCGAGCTGCTTGGCCTTATCTATTGTGACAAGCCTTTAGGAAGAGAAAGGGGCCGATCCATGTGAAATTCATTTCATTTCTCATTCATTTCTTGCCCAGGATCTTAGAATACATTTCTTCTCTCCTAGGTTTCAATAAAGTGCTCCGGATCCAATGGTTTCAAGAAGTGGGGAGAAAACTAGCTTCTCTGATGAGATTTGATAGGAGAGGCGATCGACATCATCGTGTTGTTCATGCAAACTCTAATAGAAATGTAGAACAATGTCTTATAGCACCAGCCCACCGTTAGGCAGAATGAAGTAGCCATCTCATGGCATCATATCATGGCTAGTTTTCTAATGTATTATTATTGTATTTTTACTGGTAGGGATGGGGAGGTGAGTGGTGCTATTTAGCTGACAAAATAACTTGACAGGGCCGGGGTGCATGTATCTTACCTTGAAGGGGAGAGAGCCATTTCCTGTTCTACCTCAGGTAGCCAAAAGTCTTGGGCAGGCCCTGTATATACATGCCACAGAATGCCAAGGAAAGCAAATGGACCATTCAAATTCATACATCTGATAGAAGATAAGCATTAATAGTGCTTATCAAATGTAAATAATTATGCACCCATCTTTACTCCTTGAGCTAGTTTGTCTTAAATCATCTTTAACTGTCCTTTCTTCTCAACTACCAAAAATGCAATGCTTTTAGGAAACAGAGAAAAAATAATCCTTTCTCATTCTGTCATATGAAACACATAAAAGAACAGCTAGATACGGTACTTTTCTGGGCAATCTGCCCCTATTTTCCTAATGTGGAGTCCCCCCAAACAGGGGGTGTCTTATACACAGGGGCATGTTATACACGGAAAAATATGGTAATTATGTTATACTGTTAGGATGGGGGGAGTGGAGAGGAATCCAACAGGAATGAAAATGTGACACTGTTCTCATTCAGACAATAGTCATTCTGCCAATGCAGTTCTTGTGCTTTAAACAGCAGTGGTTCCCCACCCCCTCAGTGCTTTGATGTGCTCCCTACAGACTTTCGATTCCTTACTATCGGTTTTCATTCTGCCAAGAATGTTTTGTAGACTTTATTCAATAGTCTGGTCATGCCTTAATAAACACTTCCCTGCAGTCATTCCGTTCACCACGTTGTTCTACTTGCTGTAAACTTGCACACACAGTCAATGCACTATTCAAATTTTATGCAACAGGAATAGAGACGTTCCTGGTCTTAGTACAAAGGTGTTCCAAATGATTACACCGGGAAAAGGAGATGTTGTAATGAAGGATGTAAAGACACAAAAGACAGGAAGCATTGCGACAGTTTAGCTTTCCTAACACCTGCTATGCATCACTTTAACAGCCATGGGTTCCCCCCACAGAATCCTGGCAATTTTAGCTTGGCAAGGATGCCTGCTGACATCCCCGTTAGAGATCCCTAGCCTCCAGTCTCAGAGAACTATAGTTTCTAGGGGACTCTGGTGAGAGGGAATGATTGTTTGATTTAACAGTTTAAGTCTAGGTGAACTACAAATACATTCATGACACAAAACAGAGGGAGCCACAGGCAACAAAAAATTCTTGTGCATGAGTAATAGCCTGAGGTGAAGAAAGTAGGTGTGTAGTCACATCCACATTGCAAGGAAGATAGAAAAGCAACTTCTTATTCACACAGTATTGAAAGCAAGGAAGGATTTCATCATCCAGATGTGAATCTAGGTGTGCACTGGCAACAGAACCATGCATGGGATTTCTGACCCAGCACGAGAATCTGTGCATTGAAGACTCCCTTGCTAGACTTACCAAAGGAACTTGCAATAGGAACCAACTCCGAGGGGCCATGAGGGCTTTGGCCCCCACAGTAAAATATTTGAGGGGACTGGGCCCCCACAAAGTTGATGGGCATTCCCATTCAAATTGTGTGTGTGGACTGCATCATGTGATTGATTAAGTGGTGCTGGGATTTTCTGGGCCCCCACAATATTTTATTCAATTTGGCACTCCTGGCATTTGTCCAGCTTTGGGAAGGAGGGGGGGCTCTAGAACCCTGCCACAGCTCTTGCACCTCCTTTCCAAAGCCCCCACCTCACTTACCCAGCTTTAGAAAGGTGGCGCAAGGGAGGGGCATCAAATTTTGGCCTCACACAGGGCACCATATTACCAAGGTCCGTCCCCATTGCTACATTAGTATGGAACAGGGCTAAGCAGTGCTTAGTCAAAATGTATGCATTTTATGGGTGGTTTTTTTATTAATATATTTAGCCCTGTGATACAGTGGTACCTCGGGTTACATACACTTCAGGTTACATACACTTCAGGTTACATACACTTCAGGTTACAGACTCCGCTAACCCAGAAATAGTGCTTCAGGTTAAGAACTTTGCTTCAGGATGAGAACAGAAATTGTGCTCCTGTGGCGCAGCAGCAGCAGGAGGCCCCATTAGCTAAAGTGGTGCTTCAGGTTAAGAACAGTTTCAGGTTAAGAATGGACCTCCGGAATGAATTAAGTACTTAACCCGAGGTACCACTGTATGCCATAAGGACACTGGAAGCCACCTTATACAGACCATTGGCCCATCTATCTTAGTATTGTCTCCACTGACTGGCAGTGAACCTCCAGAATTTCATGTAGGGAGTCTCTCCCAGCACAACGTGGAAATGATTGGGATTGAGCCTGGGACCTTCAGCATGCAAAGCATGCTGAAGAGTAGTAACTCTACTACTGAGTTACAGCCCCTCCACAATGTCCCCTCCCTACCACTGGACTTTCACACACCTTTGTGAAAAGGTGAAAAAACTATATACAAATGGCAGGTGTGAGAGGAAAGAGCGAACATATACCCTTTGCCTTCACTATTTCATCCCGATCCAGCCACCCTGTGGATTAGTTATGACAGGATGTGGCTGTAGATGTGGATACAGAATCAGATGTGTGTTCCCAAGAAGCTATATACAACTAGACTTGTATCAGTGCAGAAGTCTTGCTGTGCAGAACGATTTAGCAAGGAAGCTGCCATTGTAACATGGTGAGGCAGGAGCATCAGATTAGTTCTCTAGGCAATGGATATGTTGTTTCTCTTTTTTTTCTCCTGAAGCAGCAACAAGATTGGGGGAGCAATGATTGCAAACAGGCATAAAAATGGACTTTTCATGAAAATTGGTATCCTCAAAACAGCATAGTTTATGGTGAAAATCAAAGCTTACCAAAGTTGAGCAGAGCACTGCAAAATGGTTTGGACACTTGGGTGTCCCCACCACCCAATGCTAAAAATTAAATAGAATTTTGCATCTAATGCTTTGGAATGGCTGATATTATAGTATTAATGTACCTTGCTTGTGGATCAATTGTTCAATGTGCATGCTCTCTCTCTCTCTCTCTCTCTCTCTCTCTCTCTCTCTCTCTCTCTCTCTTTCTCTCTCTCTGCCACACACACAGGGAGAGTGTTATGTATTGAGTTGAATAGGATCCAAAATGCAGCAGTCTGATTGGTCCTAGAACAATAGGATCCAAAATGCAGCAGTCTGATTGGTCCTAGAACAATGCAGCAGTCTGATTGGTCTGCAGGAGCCACCCAATCCAGCTCCAGATGGAAGTGAATCCACAACCTGATTGGCCTACAGGAGAATTCCAGAATTAGCCAATCATGTGCTGCCCATTGTGTAAATAATGTATATAATGCAGATACTTTGGGGAAGTATCAATTCCTCCTCACCTCTATGAGCTGAATAAAGAGCATGAAATCCACTCTTGACTCTGAGTATATTTCAGAGAGAAAGAGTTGTAACACAAAAATATCACTGTCCTTCATTTAAAAAAGATTAAAGAACAGTTAAAGTCATGCAATCCTCTAAGTGGTCCTAGGGATCCCAGTGCCAGCTTCCCACTAAAAGTAGCTGATGTCCAAAATGAGAC
Source organism: Podarcis muralis (assembly GCF_964188315.1). Classification (NCBI taxonomy): domain Eukaryota; kingdom Metazoa; phylum Chordata; class Lepidosauria; order Squamata; family Lacertidae; genus Podarcis; species Podarcis muralis. The sequence continues at coordinate 43,757,552 of NC_135662.1, read as the reverse complement.
AGTAAGTTAAAAAAACAACCAAACAAACAGCTGCAGCACATATCGACCAGCCAGGTTGAACGTTCTGTTTCTCATTCCTCATTGTAGTCAGACTGTATTCTCAGCATGTGTTTGTGCAATGACCCAATTCTTACATGAAGCCTTGAAAGCAGATAAACAAGATCTCAGGCATGTATCAGCAGGGAGAAACCAAATGATTGGGATTATTTCCATGTTTAACACATGCTGTTGTTCCCACAGGAAATATAAAATAAAATGCCCAGCATCCTAGAGTGGATGTAATTCTATTCAGATTTAAACGATGAACGGAAGAAACCACAAATGTACCCTTTGCAAAGGTGATACAGAAAGCAGGACAGTCCCATTTTAAAAGAATGCCACCCATATTCTATTGAAACTTTACACTTTCCTATTCACTTCCACTATTGGCCTCTCAGTTTAACTGCAGGAGTTTCCCAAAAGCATTTTTTCTACGATTATTAGCATTTTCCATTCTGTTCTCTCTTGCAGGTTTCAATATATGCAGACACCATCAGGTAGTTAAGGAAACGCAATTAGACAACTCTTCAAATTAATTACTGCAATTAATACTGTTGAAGTCTGTCTAATATTAGGATATTTATTTATACACTTTTGTTGTTTCAGAATCCTTTCATTTTGACAAAAAAAGAAGTGTCACATCATCCAACTATGTGCAGGTGACTAATCATAATCATAATAAAGAAATAATATCATTTCATTGTTTTCTCCAAAAAAAAAAAATTCAAAGTGACTTATAGAATATTTTAAAATATCAAACTATTTATCAAGCATTTAAAATCTAGATGCATAGATTAAACACAAAATAAAAAATGAAGGTGTTCATTCAACAAGAAAATTTAGAGATGCATGTGTTCAGAAGAATTTATGATGAATAATAAATTAAGATGAAAAGTTAACTTTATTCAGAAGTTCCCTTCATGAGTGAGAGAGGCCCTGCTGAAGATACCAGCCCTGATAATCAGGGGGAGAAACAACTTGGTGGATATGACACTGGGGTGGAGCTAGTAAGAGCATCTTCCCATCTTCCCTCACACATTTGCCTGACATGTGAGGAAAGCTGAATAAGGCTGCAGAATTCTGTATAGGTCAGGCATAGGCAAACTCGGCCCTCCAGATGTTTTGGGACTACAACTCCCATACCCCCTGACAACTGGTCCTGTTAGCTAGGGATGATGGGAGTTGTAGTCCCAAAACATCTGGAGGGCCGAGTTTGCCTATGCCTGGTATAGGTTCATTCCTCAGAACAAGATCTCTACCACCCAACACAAATTTGAGCCAATCCATGGAACTGCAATCATTCACACTGTAGTTTATTGCAACTTAGTTTAGCAACCTTTAGTTAAGGTTACTTGCATTATTATTCACATGTGTATCCTACATTTTGTCCAGTTGGTTTAGGGTAGTGTATATGTGACACTTCCTTTTATCCTCCCAATAAGCCTATGAGGATGGTCTTAACTGTGCTTGGCCCAAGGTCAAATCACAGCCAAACTGAACTTTGTAAGTTCTCTTGCCCGAAGTTAAACTACTCCTATGTTACACTGCACTAACTCTGTGAAGGAAGACTGATTTTCAATCTCCCCAACATTTGGTAATTTAAGTTAAAATACTATCTATTCCTCAAAAGATCTGCCTCAGATCAGTGTATTTTAATGGCTGACGTTGTATCTGGAAATAGGATGTAGGTAGAATGCCCACATTGCATTCCATATCTACATAAAAACACAAAAACTTGTGTTTTGTAAAAGGTAGAAACCAAAGTGACGTATTTTGAATCAGGATTGGTCTGAATAGAGAAAATACGAGAGGTGAATCTAAGAGGTGAAATCCAAAAATGGTGTGTGCAAAATATGAACTAATTTCACTGATTCTGACTTTTGCCCTACTTTATCCTGAACCTGAGCATCTTTTATCTGGCACCCCCATTCCTTCAACTGGTGCATTGGCCACACTGCATATCTGTAGCGGGCTTAGGTCTGCATCTTGAAAATGAAATTACTATTGGCAGGAATTTACAGCAACACTTAGTTTTGGTTTGGAACATAATTCCTACCAACCAAGAATTCAATCAGTTGTGGCCATTGAATGGAGATCTCACAACCATTGCTAGCTTATGTGTTTGATAACTGCATTTAAGACATGAGAAAAGAATTTAAGGATGAATCTAATTTAGGATGCCAACCAGTATTATGAATATCCTAATGGCTTTAACTCAGTCCATTCTATAACCTATAAATACCTCTGGAAAGAGGAGCAAATAAGTGGTGTGGGTGGGTGTGTTCACTGTATGCTTATATAATGACTTGAAAAATAAATAAATAAATAATACAATCCACCTAGTGTTTAAACACCAGTTCTCATCCCCCCCCCACCCCCCTAAGATTTCAAATACAGAAGGCACCACACCTGCCAATAAAGGCCTTCTTAAAAAATCTAGAACAATAGAAATCAAAATGATTGCTTAGCTCCCAAGGAAAACCAAATAGTAAGCAACTTAGTTCCCAGCGAGAAACAAAACCCCAGGAGACAGGCAGAAATCGCTGAAGCTCCTTTGCACATAGATTAACTTGTAATTTACTCATTCAGGCATTTGAGAATATAGCTCCGCATGCCAGCTCCAGTGGCTTCCCTTCCGTTCTGTAACATGGTTTATGCTGCTGCTCTTACTTTTCAGTAAAGCCTTGAGATTAGAAATTCTCCCTGGTGGATTCTATCCTAGAAATGAAATGAGAGAAAATGCAGTTCATACACTACCTTGGTACTACAGCAACTGCATTTTCTTTCTATATATATATATCTATAAATTAAGAGATCAGTCATAATGCGGCATGACTTCTCCTGGGATATACTAATCCTGCTCATATGAATTAGCTTACTCAACACAGTTTATCCTTTGGGGAATGGTAAATAATGTGAGTAATGCACATTTAGGTGATAAATTCTGCATGATGGCAGAGGCGTTGCCTTTTATTCTGTTTGGCATTTTAAATAGAAATCCTAATTATTAAAGAAATGGTAATCCCATTACTGCTGCATTATAATGCTGCAATTTCAAGTTTGCAGGAAGTGATATGTATGCCCCACTAAGACGGATTGAACTATAGAAGACCATGGGGACACTCATGACTTGAATCCAAAGGGTTCCTTCCTCTGATAGGGCCATGTCTAATGAAGACACATGATTCCATGGCAAGATCCTGGTGCTCTGGCACGCACTGGTTATGGAAAAGGAATGAGGTGAGTATGAGATTTTCAACTTTGTTTCTGGCAGATTAGCAGAGAGGAAGTCAGAGAATGTTCCTTCCTTTGATGGGATTCCTTCTCCATACTAGCAACTTAAATGGCAGCTCATCACTGCAAGGTGGTTTGCATTAAAAGGTAAAGATTGCATTTCAGCTAGATGAAGATCTTTTATTAAAGGTCAATGTGTTTTCCAAAGAAAGTCACAAGGAAACAGCATTGAGTTCAATGGAGCTTAGCTTCAAGAAACTGCAGGCAGGGTTGCCGACATGCTGATGCTAATAAATTGGGAATTATGCTGTGTGCTGCAGCTCTTTGGTGTGTGTGTCTAAAATAATGGATCAACAGAGCCGCTTGCGTTTGTGGACTTTCCTACGAGTGTAGCTATGGGAGCTGTCATGACGAGCTCCTGCAGTTCACAATTTCCTATCAGACCACTGTTTCCAAGCAGTGCAATTGGGAAACTTTCCCAAGAACTAAACACACTAAAGCTATTGTCTCCATGCCCTGCCTGTGAACTTTGGCTGCCCTTGGCCACTGTGGAGAGCTGGATGGACCTTCATAATAACAATAATTTATTATTTGTGCCCCGCCCATCTGACTGGGTTTCGCCAGCCACTCTGGGCAGCTTCCAACAGAGATTAAAAATACATTAAAACATCAGCCATTAAAAACTTCCCTAAACAGGGCTGCCTTCAGATGTCTTTTAGGTAGTTTATCTCTTTGACATCTGATGGGAGGGCATTCCACAAGGTGATCCAACAGTCTGATCCAACAGGAACATTTCTGATTATCAGGTCCCCACTGCCCTGGAATGACTGGTCACAAAGCCTTTAAAAACTGGCATCGGGTGCCTGTAAGTTAGCATCTCATAATGTCAGTAAAATGAAATATGAGCATGATTAGGAATTATATTAGTTGTTACATTAGCTATTAGCTATGCATTCTAGCGCATTCCAGCAGTTAATAGGCACACAGACTAATATGGTTGATTAAAGAGAGAATGTGATCAAAGCTCTAGCATGAGATGGCATTCTAGAAGAAAGTGGGTAACATTGCCGGGAGGGGGGCGGGGAGAGAGAGCAATGAAAAAGCTGGACAGGTTTGCTCTAAATGATTAAAGGCAGCTTTGTTTAAAACAATGTAGAAATTATTCTTAAATAATGCAGCAGCACTTATTTTTAAATAATGCATTTTGACACCCAATTTAACAGTGTTCTAAAAAGCTTAATTTACACATTGGAATACACCGAGTCTATACTTTTGCAAGCAGGGTGTGCATTAGCTAAATGTCAGTGCATTATTCCCTCATCTGTGATGTATAAATCACATAGTGCAAAGATGAACAAGGAAGGAAAGACAGTTTATTATCCCATCTCTATCCATGTCACTCTACAATTCCATCAACACTTATGAAACGGAAGCATAAAGTGATGGCAGAAACCCACATAGTTAATAATTCAACATGGGATGGTCAAGATGGAGATTATTCACTACGGGGGTAACACTTTTTGGTTTCTCCCTCACATCTTCCCCCCATGCTGCTGTTTTGCAGCTGCCAGTATCCCATGTATCCCTCCTTCCCATATATCCCTCTAGGCCTAGAACCAACAGCAGATATTAGAGTGGGCATGTGTCCTGCTAACAGAGAACCAGCCTCTTCATTATCTAAAGGGCTGTCAAGTATAAGTCCAGTTTGATGATAATGCACTATAAAAAGGGAGAGTAAAAGCCTCCATGTTAGCGCCTGGACAGCATAGTGTGCATAGAATCAGATCACCTGGTCTCTGTCTTCCTATGATATGATGTAATTTTATTTAAATGATTATAATGTATGTTTATATGCATAGACACATATACTGGCACATTAGCACATACAAATCTCTGCCTTCTTTTTTGGCAACGTGTTTCCTCTTTTTTTGGCAGTGTGTATGTGACCACTTTCATAGAAATGCAGTCACACACAACCTCCACAGATGTGCCCTTGATGTCCAGTTAGGGTAAGAAAGGAATGCAATTCCTCTGTTGCTACTCTTAATTTGTTTGGGGGGGGGGTGACTGCAGGGCTATACTACAAATGCCACCCAGTGGGCAGATCCTTCCTGCCCAAAGATATTGTGCACCCCCTGAAATAATTCTGCTGGTTGCATTTCATTTTCATGCTTATTATTTGGGATAATAAAATAAGTATGATCACCACAATCCTTCTGGGGCAATGGCATGGGCCAGTGGAACTACATTCCTGGGCGGCTTTCTGCTGCAGCCCTTCTTAGCAGTTTCTCCTCCCTCACCTGGCCCCATCTGTAGCTGGTAGGAAGGAAGATGCAGAGCGCTGCTTTCAAAAACACCTTCCTGAACACTCATGCAAAACTCTGGAAATAACTGGACATGCAGGTGGCTGTATTGTTAGAGCAGTATCTCTTGTGAATCACCCACACCCTTTGGGGTTAGGTTAAACATCAGAACATAATTGTATGCTTTTTTAAAGCCAAGATTTGCTCCCCACACACCTTTTCGCTTAGGCCCACCATTTATTTGTATGTGTGTTTCCATTTATGAATCACTTCCTATGAAATAAAGCAATTAACACCACCAAGAAAATATTTTTAAAAAACACAATTCCAATCCAATGCAGATATAGACTGGGTTATCCACTTAAAAGATGTGTTGGAAAAGGAAGGTCTTTGATAGGTTCCAAAAAGACAATAGAAATGGCACCTGCCTGGTATGTAATGGGAGGGAATAATAGGTGCTGCCATGCTAAAGAACAGAACAGAGCTTCTGCAGAAATAGTATTTTCTGGAGGCCCTTTCCTTCAGTGTGCAGTGATTGCTTGGGTATATGAGGGATGTGAGACAATCTTTGGCTTAATGTTGCTGGATCAAACATGAATGGCATCTCAACAAGGCTGCCTTGTGGATGAAGTACTGGCTATAATGACTGTCGATTCCTGAGCCAAAAGGTAGTCCAGGTACTGCTTTTCCCACTACAGAGCTATAGGAAGGGGGAAAGCAGAATTTCCTCACAATCTCTTTGCCATATTGCCATCAATGCCCCCAAAGCATAACTTCTGGCAATAGCTTTTGGCAATCAGCAACTGGAATGTGTGTGCATATGAAGCAATGTTGCCAAGACAAAGCATTGTACCTTTTTTTTACAGGAAGCACTACCTTGGATTCACTATTCCTGGACTCTGGGACTAGAAAAGATGAATCCTTGCTCTGACATTGCACCCAGCAGCTTATTCCTAAACAGCAATTAACAGGCACCTTTATGACTTCTGCCAAATGAAGCAGCAACAGAACTGCCCTGGCTGAAAACCCACTTCTGCCACCCAGTGGAGATTTCCCAGAAATTGCAGTGACTGCTGCTGCTGAGCAGCCTAACCATGTGCTTTGTGCGTGGATGGAATATGATTTGGGGAAAATGTTGGAAAGACAGGCAAGAAGCATAGGATTACATCCCTACTCTTCACAAATGTGTGCTTCACATGTAAGCAAAACATATCCGCTCCAGGAACAAGTTTCTGCAACCACAGAGAAAATACCTGAAGATTTGAATAGACATTCCTGCTTGCTTCAACATAAACAGTTGCAGAGAGAATGGAGTTGAAGTAATCAATGGCACTGATGGGATTAATGTAGAACAAGCTGGTGCTTTCTGTAATGTATTGAGAATGCCTTGTGTTTACCTGCTTTACTTTAGGAGTTCATTATCACCAATGTGTTTTCCCAAAAGTTCCACTATTAAAAGCCATCAGAGAAGAATTATGGGGAAGGGAGCAGCCACATTAAACTTCAGCAAATGATAGAATATACAACAAGGGAACACAAGGAGTGGTAGAAGAAACCAATGCCTTTTACAGAAAATAAATATTTTCCAAAATTAAGTGTTTGTAACACAGTTTATGAAAACATGAAAAAGCAATGCTTCATTTAAGCAACATTTTGCATCCAGTTTTGGGGTTTTTATGTTATATTATTAAGTGATAACACAGCTAACTAACTGATAATCAGTGATTCTTTGTACCAGAGACTGCTAAAAAGGTGTTATTGGACTACAGCTCCCATCTATCCTGACCATTGTCCATGTTGGCTGGAGGTGATAGGATCTGGAATCCTAACAGCATCTGGAGGACACAACACTGACAAGCCCTGCTGCAAGAGCATTTTAATTTGCAATCTGTGCTCACCATAGTCCTTTGTGGCAGGTGATCATCATTCCTATTTTACAGATGGGAAACTGGAGCTGAAAAAAGTGATTTTGCCCAAAGAACAGACATTTGGGCCTAGCTATCTTCCAAAATCCAATTTGAAGTCCATTAGCTGTCCAATTTCTGAAATTATTCATTCATTTAAATTTTACTTCTTTTTTTAAAGTCTGTTTTATCCAAGACATTTATTTATTTATTATTTAATGAATTTATATACCACCCTATACCCGGAGGTCTCAGGGCAGTTCACAGCCCTAATTAAAAAATACAGATGTCAAAAAAAACCCCACACTTTTAGAATGTCACAATTACAACCTTGGGAGCTTTTGTTAATAAGACCACCTTCACTACTCAGCCTCTTCATGTGATACAAATTAGGGTAATGTAAACTCACAATGGGTCTTCTTCAGGGACAAGCACAGTAGTTAGCTCCTTGAGGCTGCTCTTAACACCTTACACCTTGTGGGAAACAAACTTCTGCAGTAGAAGACCATTTGCATCTGTGGGTGTTCACCATAAGCTTTAGAAACCTGTTATTCTGATGCAAGTGCTGACTGCAAGGCAACCATGGACAGCTCCATGCACAACCCATGAATATTCAACTGTTGCTTCAGCAACAATTTCTCTCAGACTGAGCCTTATACAAGACCTGCAGCTGTGTCTTGGGAGCTAGCACCACTGAGAGGTGTGTTTTCGAGTAAAGAAGTGGTTGCACTGGGCCATCTGAGATGGGAGTCCCCCAGTTACTAATTATAGCATGCAGAAGCAATTTCAATTGAAACTACAGCTGAGAAAGGAAAGGTTAACTCTGCACTGTGGTCCCAATGAAATTAGCCACTCAGCCCTCTCTATTAAGTCAAGCAGAAACCACAATAGAACTACCAATGTGATAGTCAAAGACACACCGTGTGTTATCAGTTAAGCAAGGCAAAACAAAACCAAGTAACTTCCAAACTATTTAGAAAAGTATGGTCCCCACCAGCCTGTGAATATTATTAGCATGAGGATCATTTGTATAGACAAAGTTGAAGGTAAAGGGACCCCTGACCGTTAGGTCCAGTTGCGGATGACTCTGGGGTTGCAGCGCTCATCTTGCTTTACTGGCCAAGGGAGCCAGCATACAGCTTCTGGCGAACCAGAGCAGCGCACGGAAATGCCATTTACCTTCCCGCTGGAGCGGTACCTATTTATCTACTTGCACTTCGTGCTTTCGCGCTTCCTGCTAGGTTGGCAGGAGCAGGGACCGAGCAACGGGAGCTCACCCCTTCGCAGGGATTCAAGCCTCCAACTTTCTGATCGGCAAGCCCTAGGCTCTGTGGTTTAACCCAAAGCGCCACCCATGTTTAGATCATAGCTATTTCCATGACTGAGCTGCATTTTGAGAAATTGTGCGGCATGCTGCTTTCATATATAGCTTAAGGGAAACGAAAGAGTGGAACAAGCGTCCTGGGAAAGCACAATGATGCTTCCCACCCTGCCTTTGCTTACCTTGAGCACTAACACCTGAAAGAGGATTGTTCCCTGCAAGAGAGGGAAATGAGGCATGAGGTGAGCTTGGGCAGCACTCGGCACTTCCCAACAGGAAGCCTGGCATTAACTCTAACAAAAGAAGCAACGAGGAGACACAGCTGTGCCATTCTCTCCAGACACTTCTTTATCCTCATTCACACTTTATTGGATTCCACATCATCAGCACCTGCAGCCACACAATTCACATGTATCTAGGCCTTCAAGTACCTTGCTTTGTGAAAAATGAAATGGTGTATGTGCGTGGAGGGTGGGGGGAGGAAGACACTTCTTTTCAGGTGCCGGCAAGGCCATTCCCTTGCCAAAGAAAGAACAAAAGCTTTCATAACAGCCCTACTCCAGCCGAGAAAGCGGTTTCTATAAAGGATGTAATCAGGACCAAGGGGAGTTGCTGTGATTTACTGATTTAAGTGGAAATGGGCTAGGTGAACAGCTTGCCAGCATTTGACCATTGATCTAGATATGCTACAGACTTGCTCCCAGGAGTACGCTTCCCACTAACAACCCCAACCCACCTCTCAGCACATTTGCACACAGTGTGGCATTTTGCAAAACTGTTTGGAGTTCCCATTTCTCTTTCTCGGGGCATTGACAATGAGTGGAGGGTCTTGCTTCCTGCCTCCACCACTGTACTAGTAACTGCAATACCAAACTTGGATCTACAGCTGTTTTTGGACTAAAGTTCCCATCATCCCTGACCACAGGTCTTGCTAGCTAGGGATGATAGTAGCTGTAGTCCAAAAAAAACCTGGAGATCCAAGTCTGGGAAACCTTGCTGTAGAGGCAGTTGACCCAGGGTGTAGGCCAGGCTTCCTCAACCTCGGCCCTCCAGATGTTTTTGGCCTACCACTCCCATGATCCCTAGCTAGCAGGACCAGTGGTCAGGGATGATGGGAATTGTAGTCTCAAAACAACTGGAGGGCCGAGGTTGAGGAAGCCTGGTGTAGGCTGAAGGCCTATTAGACAACCACTTTGCTGCATCTAAGCAGGTCTGGGTCTGGTCAGTATTTGGATGGGTGACCAGTTGGGAGCTTCATGTATGCTGCCTGGTGTTCCCTGATGAGAAATGGTGAGATGCAAATGCAAGAAAATACATAAATACAATGTGAGCAGCTTTTGTGGTGCCCTGGGAATATTACAAGCAGCTCTATCACAGAGGCCCATGCCTTCCTCATTTCTCATTTAGCTCAAAGGTGGGGGACCTTTTTAACTCAAAGGCCACATGCCTCTAGGGACCACATTCCAGTGGTGGGTGTGGCAAAAATGGTTCAGCCAGACACACACCACTCTCCATTGTCTAGCCATGCAAGCATGCACCATTGTCACCATTCAATGATATAATCCCATGAGATAAAATCAACAGAGGGGGCAGAGCAGGAGCAGTGAGTGGTGTGGCCCCAGGGCAGGGCAGGGTAGAGTCCTGAGGTTTAAATAGAAAGACCTGGAAGTCTACATTTGGCCCCTGGACCTGAGGTTCAGCACACCGGAGTTAGCCACAGAAAAACTGAAGAAAAGGATGGAATAAGAGTTTTCATATTTGGGATCTGGAAAGCTCGCCACTAATATATATTTTTTTAAAGGTAAAGGGCTAGGGTTTCTTGAGGGAAATGTCTGTTAAGAAATGGTAAACTGCACTAGGGGCTCCTATTTAGGAGGCCAACAAAGGAAACACTCCACAGAAGACAGACTAACTCTGCTTTTCCAGAATTATAGTGCCTGCAGTCTTATCCCATCTAGGCTGAGTTTGTAAGCCCTCTTGCCTGCACAGTGGAATGCACTAAACACCAAGGGCCAAACTAGATTCACACAATTAGCAGGTGTGTGAATGGCTCTTTAAATCAACTGCAGATATGGGAAATGTCAAAAACTTGTATTCCCCCCCCCCCCCGCCGCCACCTTTTATTCATATCTCTCTGTGGCATAAGCTTTTTAACATAAAAAATTAAACTTTCCATCTTCAATGGAAGCAGTGGGCAAACAGGAACTTCTAGGCTGAAATATATAATAAATGAACCTGCCTCCAAATGTATATTTGTGAGGAGGCCTCAAGCCTGAATGGAAGTCTGAGAATCGGCCTCAGATGAATAGATTGGTCTCAAAAGAAAATGTCACCATTATCATGTATGAGAGAGGAGGAAGTGAATGACAAAACATAGATACATCTAAAATCGTTCCATTAAATGTTTCGGCTTCTGCCTTCCTGAGTAACACAGCTGGGATTTCAGATGACTGCCTGTGAGTCAAGATGACAGTTTTATAAATACGCAGGATATAATAATTCCAAGGAGTGTAGCATGTGCAAGAAAGTTTGTTGTTAAGAGAAAGAGGCGAAAAACCAGGCAGAAACCAAGTCATAAAAATGTAAGAAGAGCCCTTTTGGATCCGGCCAAGGCCCACATAGTCCAGCATCCTGTTCTCACAGAGACCATTCTGATGCATATGGAAACGTCAGCAAGCCGGTCCTGGGTGCATTCTCCTCAATTGTGACTCCCAGCAACTAGTATTCAGAGTCTTACTGCCTCCAGCAGTGGTGGTAGAACGTTGTCCTCATGGTTAGTAGCCACTGAGAGGTCCTTTTCTATTTCTTTGCAATCTCTTTTTATTTTAATCACCCTGAACAATTGGGTTGGGCATGTGTCTGCGGGTTTTTCAAAAGCACTATTGTAACATTTGCAGTTGGCCAGTAGAGGCCCCCACACACTTCACAAAGTTACTAAACATATGAAGCCAATTAATGTATCAAATTAAAGAAGGAAATATGTGACAAGCTCTAAGGGGTGGCTATCCATTCTGGAAACTTCACATCCAGCAATTTCCTATGAGAAAGTTACTTCTGTGCATCAAGCTCCTAAGTACCTGAGCAAGTATGACAAGCATAAACCTTATGCATTTGAGTGGAAAGCTGAAAGATTTCTAGACACATGGTAAAATAGACAAGTGTGCACTCAGAACATATCCTAGCGTACATGTGGTGTAGCCAGGCTTTGGTACCAGGTTTTTGCTGTGACATTTCAGTAGCCGCTGCTTAGGATTTACTTGCTTTTCTTCTGCCCTCAATGCACCTTCAAACACACGCAGAAATAATTAAATGAGTTAAAATTGGTCCTCTGAGGATAGCAGCCAGATCCAGTTCAAGCTATATCAGGCATAGCAATGAATGTTTCTCATTTTCCTCATGTTTCCAGTCTTAAGTTCCATTTCCCACATTTCCACAGCAGTTTAAGAGGATTATTTGTCACACACAAAAATCTCCTGGAAAAGTATCAGCGTTTTAGTGTGAATTTCCCCTAATGTATGCATGTTTACAAAAAATTGCATTTTGTCAGAAGAAAGTATGCATTAAAATGAATATATTAGTGAAAAGGAGATATAAAATACCTCAGATTTGGTGAAATTGCTTGGAAAAATATGTACATCAGTCAAACGTGCATACAAATATATCAGGATAGATTTGCACTAAAAGGTGGATGAATTTTCATGAGGTCTTTAAAAAAAGGCAAATTCCTGAATAAATGTGAAGAACTGAATTTAAGACTGGAAAAACGGGAAACAGAATCAAAATTAACAGACCTTTCCACCCCTACCCATCCCTAGTCAAGCCAGGGGAAGTTGTCCAGCAAAGAAAGGCTAGGTGATATGGAGCAATGAGCCCCATGGCCATTCAGACTGCAGTGCAAGCCTGCTAGAAAAGCATTTTGAGTCACATTTTACCACATAATGTGTGTTCTGCGCTTTGGTTGTTCTTTTTTTGCCCTGCAGTTCTGCTGAGTCAGGGCTCAGTGAGGTCCTGCACCCTAAATGTCCACTCAGCTTCAAGTTCCATAGGTCTTTGAGCTCAGATGGTCTAATGCAGGCTTCCTCAAACTCGGCCCTCCAGATATTTTGAGACTACAATTCCCATCATCCCTGAGCACTGGTCCTGCTACCTAGGGATCATGGGAGTTGTAGGCCAGAAACATCTGGAGGGCTGAGTTTGAGGAAGCCTGGTCTAATGCTACCTTCTCTAACCCAGATGACATTGGACTACAACTCCCACTGTCTCTGACTATTGGCCATGCTGTCTGGGGCTGATGGGAGTTGTAGTCCAGAACTTCTAGAGCAGTGTTTCCCAACCTTGGGCCTCCAGCTGTTTTTGAACTACAATTCCCATCATCCCTGACCACTGGTCCTGCTAGCTAGGGATGATGGGAGTTGTAGTCCAAAAACAGCTGGAGGCCCAAGGTTGGGAAACACTGTTCTAGAGGACAGAAGCTGGCAGAACTTGAAGGTTGAACTAATGGCTATTTGTTTCCTGGCATTTGTGAGCCATTTTAATTCAGCAGTCAGGAGTTTGCAACCTAGGTACAAAGTGAGTCCAATTGACAGGTGTGGGGGACTTTGTCCCTCTAGATGGGCACATGTACTCACTCCCAGACCTTGATCTTCCCTGAGTTGCTTGAGGGAAGCCAGCATGTGGCTTCTGCAATATTTGTAGTGACTTCAGTATATCAGCAGTTAGTATGAGAACTGTGCACTTGACCCTGAGCATAAAACAAGCCAGTGTGATTGTAGATACTGCAAAGTGGCACTAAATGTATGGCAGACAATCACCATCAATAACTATACTTGGAAAATCCTTAAACAACAACAACAACAACCACCCCAAATTGTTAGTTTTCATCCCAAGATTTGTCAACCTTGTTTCTCACCTGCTGCTCTCCTTTCAAAACTGGATGGAAAAGAAAGGGTAATGCTGTTGCCAGAATTGTGAAGGGGGAAAGCACCTATCATTCATTCAGTCATGACATTTCCCCCCGTTGAGGATGATTGGCAAATGTTGGCACTTTCAAGTAGTTTACATCAAACAGACGATGAATGTGAAAGATGTACGATAAATAGGGCTGCTGTGAAATTTAATGGCTGTTTTTGAATCTTCCATGTGGTTTTTTTTAATTGAAAAAAGGTCACCCATTGTCCTAGTGCACATGATTGATGTAAGCACTGGTATTTTTATGTAGTATATCCACAAAAGGTGCTTTGTAAGTGATGGTTTGTTCATCACTTCAGACCCTACCAAGGTCTCAAACTCCACATGAATCTTGATGTGTTGTTGTCTAGAAAAAGGGTCCAACCCCCCCACCCCAAGCAGGCTTGTGTAGGCTGCCCTACTGGGAGATTGCTTAAACCTTGAGGCCTAAAGTACACTCCTTACCCACTTCAGGACAATTTCCCCCAGCAGGATTGCTGGAATTCATGATCTGCACCATCAGAGTACAAAGCAAATTGCTAAATCCATGCAACAATTCGTTACAAGCACTCACAGAATGTTAAACAGGTTTTTAAAAATCATTATGTTCTTGAAGACGCAGCAGCTTAATGGCATTGATGTAAATTGAAGGCACTGACTTATTCTTATTTTCCCACTTTCTTTGCTAGAATTGAGTGGAGAGGGGAGGGAATAACTATGTGTAGGTGCTGTTCCATAGAAAAGAAAATCAGTCAGTGCACTCCTGAAAGAACCATATTAGCCCAGGTCTGCCTATCATGAAGTGTAATGTGGCCACAGGCAAAGGAGGAGAGTTCCTGTATCTTTAACAGTCACTGCTGCATTATAAACCCTATCAGCGTGCCCCATGTTTCCAGTCACCAACCCTCACAGAATACCAGCAACACATTGCAACTAGCTGGACTCTCATCAGTCTCAACCCCGCCCACATCCCCACCGCATCATAGGTTGTTATGCATTGTGTTGACTTCAGAGTTGGGCAAGATGACTTCAGCCATCATAAAAGACTTAACTACCTCCTTGCCGCTGTTGCTTTCCCTCACTTGTTGCTGTACCTCTTGAGCAGAGCAAGGGAAAGCAAGCGAGCTACTCTAACATTGCTGCTGCTGCTGCTGCCCAGTCATTTCCCTGGCTTCTTTCACCGAGGCAAAACAGTTCTTTCAGCACTGACAAAGCACCTGGCTGGTGTAATACCTTGCTGGTGTATGAACACAATGCAACTCAGGCCTTATATGTCAGGGATAACCAATGTAACCACAGATATTGTTAGACCACAGCTCCCATTTGCCCCAGTCAACATGGCTAATGATTGGGGATTATGGAAGTTGCAGTCCAGTGACATTGGGCATATCGCGATGGTTATGTCCCTGCATTCTTTGAATGGTGGAAAAAAGCACTTTCTAAACATTAAGGCTGTGCACACACTATCCCTTTGAAGCACATTTGAAGCACATTCTTTGCCTCAAAGAATTCTGGGTGCTGTAGTTTGTGACTCTGTGAGATGTAAACTACAGTGCCCAGAAATATTTGAGGGAAAGAATGTGCTTCAAATATGCGTTAAAAGTATAGTGTGTATGTTGCCTATGAGGTTCTTCAGAATCATAAGAGCAGCTGATTCTTCCATGCCACATTGTGCTTAGGCTTTGTTCAGGACCATATTTGGGGACAGATCGGGCAAAGTAAAGGACAGGTTGGGGTGGGGATTGCAGGGGCACACATCCCAAATCCTCATCACACCAAATCCTCCTCACCTTGATGGAGGGGGGTTCCCTGCACTCGGCCTCCTGTCTCCCTCACTAACCTGGCCTACTCTTTTCCCTAGACTCAAGTAGGTGGGTAGGTGCCAGGAGTTGATGATAGGCTCCCATGGATGACTTGAGGTGCAGCTCCAGCCTCTTCTCCATGCTGGTGCATAGGAGGAGAAGAGGTCAGGTTGTGTGGCAGAGGGGGCCAAGCGGTGGCAGACCTAAACCATGCTAGACCGGTGGGCTGTGGCTGAGGAAGAGCACCAGCAAGAGGGAAGGAAGGAGGGAGGAGAGAGGAAAAGGAAGTTGCTCCTTCCCCCTTCTCTCTATTGTCACTTGCACCGGGCCAGGCTCCTTATCAGCGGCACCAACCACGACACAACCACCATTTTGGGTCACCCAAGCTCGAATATGGGGGGAAAGGTGTCCCGTTTGAAGTCCAGACAGGACAAGGGCTATCGCATTTTTCTAGGGATGGGTGGCAACCCACCTTTGACCAAACTAGAAGATGCAAATGCCTTTTCACAGACAGAAAACAGACACAGCATTTAATAGAAGAAGAAGAAGAAGAGTTTGGATTTGATATCCCGCCTTTCACTCCCTTTAAGGAGTCTCAAAGCGGCTAACATTCTCCTTTCCCTTCCTCCCCCACAACAAACCCTCTGTGAGGTGAGTGAGGCTGAGAGACTTCAGAGAAGTGTGACTAGCCCAAGGTCACCCAGCAGCTGCATGTGGAGGAGCAGAGACGCGAACCGGGTTCCCCAGATTACGAGACTACCGCTCTTAACCACTACACCACACTGGCTATGAATATTCTTCATACCCATAGTATCACTTGTGAATGGTGTAGGATGGAAGAAGATAGCAAAACCAAATGTATGTGTTAGCCAGTATAAGCTGCACATTTCCATTACAGACTGATTTAAGCCAAAGCTGATTTCAGCTTCACACAATATACCTTCAAGGGGCCTAACCTGATTTAAGTACTAGTATCCCAGTTTAAGTGGCTTAAACAGATGAAATTATGATGATTAGTGCCAATCAGCATGATAAAGAAGTGGGTTATTTGCCCACTTTCAAGTGGTTTTCAATCTTAATTCTTGAAAAGGTGCCTTCTGTTTAAAGCCCATTGGAATTCAGGATGCACAGACACACGATGAATGCAACTGTACCTAAACCTCCATTTACATTACTCAGCAATTTATTACTGACTCATAATTGGAACCAGCAGTTCCAACTGTTATGTCAGTTTGACACTGACATGCAAAAGGCAAACCAGGAGTAAGCTTCATATATTTAGCACCATCCAGAAATGAACAAGGGCATATGTCTATGTGACCTGACTACAACATTCTTTGCTGCTTCAAACACTGTTGAAGCCACTAGTCACATGTCCAGACTGAACCTTTGGAACACAATTCTAGCTTATCGATTGAAATATTTAGGAGGAGTGGAATAAAAACACCACACGCTTACACATCAACAGTAACAAGAAAGCAGAGGCATTAAGGTGAATGAAAAAGTCAAACGGACCCATTACACATTTGGCATGCATAATAATTTGGCCCTGCAAATAAGAGTCTAGGTTTTTTTCTTCAGCATCCTAAGATCTGAAATGATAAAGGCACCAGGATGCTCATAGTTTCCTTTTGCTCTGCCGTTTTGCCTCTGGCAACACTCACTTTGGACTCTTGACACATTATCCATGACATGCAGTCCCTAAAACGCTGCTCACAAGAGCCTGTGGGCCTCAGGCTGGAGAAGAAGAAGAAGAGGAGGAGGAGGAGGAGGAGGAGGAGGAGTTTGGATTTGATGTCCCACTTTATCACTACCCAAAGGAGTCTCAAAGCAGCTAACATTCTCCTTTCCCTTCCTCCCCCACAACAAACACTCTGTGAGGTGAGTGGGGCTGAGAGACTTCAAAGAAGTATGACTAGCCCAAGGTCACCCAGCAGCTGCATGTGGAGGAGCGGAGACACGAACCCAGTTCCCCAGATTATGAGTCTACTGCTCTTAACCACCACACCACACTGGCTCTCCGCACTATGGCTCAGCAAACAGAACCATGAGTGCCAAATTCCCCTGCTGAATGCCACTAGTCTTCCAAGTTACCAGCTCAGGCAAACATTTCCCAATCTGGTATCCTCCAGAGTTTTTGACTATAGCTCCCATCAGCCACAACCATTATGTCAAAGTGGCAGGGATGATGGACTTCTGCAAGGCTGCCAGTTCTGAGCAAAGGAAATGAACACCATTGTGTTCTTGCTTTAAAGGATACAGACTGAAGTGCCTGCTCATTACCACTCACTCACTACTCAGAGGGACCTTCTCAGGAAACTGGTCACTTAACAGGGCCATGTACAGACAGACAGAGAGATAGAGAACGGGACAGGACAATATACAAACATTAAACGGCAAAGGAATGTCTTTCCGTAAACGAAAGCTTTTACCTAACATCCTGCAGGCTCTTAAAAATATACCTTCCATTAAAGTGAGATTAGTTCCTATAGATGCAATGTGCCACTGAATATGTATAGCATTTATTTATGTGATTTAGAGATATTAAGAGCCTGTCAGAATCAAATCAATCCTCCAGTAAGTAAAGTACATCAGTGATTGCCAGTTGATGAAACTAATATGGATTTTTTTTAATGGCGGGAGAATGAGGGGGGGAAAACCATCATTACCATTTACCTTGAATTATTCAAGGAATACATTATTGATTATAGGTTCTGTATGAATGAAGAAACAGGATCAGAGCTGAAAAGTGACTTATGGGTGTTTCTTTTTTTTAAATAAAAAAATAAAAAGTAGCTGTGTGTTTTTGTAGGTAAGAAAGGCACTTTGCCTATGAAGGGGATACATTAAGATCTTCCCTTGGTAAGGAAGGAGAGAGGATGCCATTAGTGATCCCATCTCAGTAACCAGCAGTATTCAGCATCAAAGACACCACAAAACACACATAAATCTTGTCCTCTTTCCCTCTGCTTGCTTCACCCAGTTACTGCTGAATCAAGCTCTAGGTACCATTTCTGAATTTTCACATCCTGTTTGGTCTAAATGAGGAAATTACAATAGGATTGTAATGCGACACATACATGACCATACTATCCTGTGACACCACTAGCCATTTCACTCACGGACAACAGTTGTCTCTCATACTAAATTTTCTTGCAAGAAAGCTATACATTATTTTGTACAAGTCATCAGATTTATTTATTTATTATTTATTTTTTTGCAAATGACAGTAAGCACTATTTTGCAGTAAACACAGCTCTGGAGCGCCTTCAATGATCTTCCCACTATTAAACCTTTTAAAAAGTCCACATGGCAATCCACATGTGCCTTGCCAGAAACTGCCATATTGACAAACATAATGTTGCACTGAGTCTATACTGAGCCAGATTATAATATTGACATTTTCCCTAGAACACATTTCTGAGGCTTAGGAGAATGACATGCAAACTGCTACTTGGAAGATTAAAGGTATATTGATTTAATATTTAGACATAATTACAAAAGCCCCTTGTTCTCAAATTCTGAAAACATTGTCAAAGCGCCTCTTGTTCTTCTTGCATAAATGCAAACCCAATGGGAATGTTGATACCACTTGCTGCAATCTTATATTTTAGACGATATTAAGACTATTTACCTTGATGAAGGCAAGCTGTCCTGCACTGGTCAGGCAGGGAGAAGAAACCACCAGGTGCCAAGCAAGGCCTGAAAGAGCATAGCTGTCAACTTTTCCCTTTTCTTGCGAGGAATCCTATTCGGAATAAGGGAATTTCCCTTTAAAAGGGGGAAACGTTGAGAGCTATGTGAAAGAGGCACATCTGGAATGGGAAATTTTTGTCACAGGTAAGGATAGATGGATCTGTCAATTTCAGTTCCCCAGTTTCTCATTTTCCCAGTCTAACATTCAGTTCTCCACATTCCTGCAGCAATTTGCAATAAAAAAAAAAATACACATGAAAATTTGTCACGTGTTTCAGCCTAATTTTCGTCTAATAAAGATGTTTGTATATAGCGTTATGTTCACATTTTTGCAAGCAAACTCACCTAATAATATACATTTTTGTATGTTATGTTGATATTTATTTATTTATTTTCATGCAGTCTCCCCTAATATAAGCATTTTTGTAAACATTGTTTGGAAAACTCCATTGAACTTGGGTCCTGCTTGGGGGCTTCCCATGGGCATCTGGCTGGCCACTGTGAGAACAAGATGCTGGACTAGGTGGGCTACTGGCATGTCAGGAATGAGCCAGCTCCTAGCGAAGGTTTGCAGCCAACTGCAGAAAGCAGCCAGGAACAGAGAAGCTTAGATGTTAGTCAGGCAGGAGAGAGCAGGTAACTGCAGACTTCAGCTCTTCCTGACCTTTACAGGCTGTCTGATAAGGCAGTAGCTGAGAGCAGGCTAGAACACAGCCAAAACTCGCAGGAAGCACAAAACGACGCAAATAGACTCAGAGGTAGTACGTCAGATCAGGAAGAGGCTGGAGCTGATCCACCAAGTCTGATGAGTCAGCGAATGGGAGGGCTGTTAGACAGGAAGCGAAACAAGAGACGTAGGGATCATCAGTTCAATATCGTCTGTTGCAGCCGGAAGGAGTCTTCAGAAGGGTCATCTTGAGTAATGATGCCGGAGGCTTTGTTCAAGTCGTCCGGAGCCATCTGTTTGTTTTTGCAAGAACTCCTCCTTTTTAATTACCTACACTTACTGCATTATCAAGCTGAGATCCTGGACTCCTGACATGGCATGACCTAGCAGGCTCTCCTTAGGTTCTTATGGCTTGGCCATTGATAGGAGCAGAGGGTGGGAGCAGGTAAGCTGACTGTTTCATGCCCTATGCATGCTTGTTCAGTTGTCCTCTGACCTACATAATTTCCATGTAATCTCAACACACACTACACTAGCAGTATCTTCCTCAGATCAGAATGAAAAGACTTCTTTAAATAAAAGAAAGGAAAGAGTGTGTGTGTGTGTGTGTGTGTGTGTGTGCCTTTTCAGTTTGCACACATAAATTTGTGTTCAATGTTAGTCATGCTCAGAGCAGACCCATTGAAATTAATGAACATGACTAATTTAGGTCCATTCATTTTACTGGGTCTGCACTGAGTAAAGCTTAGTTTGATGCAACCCATACATTGTGAAGTCACAGATCTGGACAGTGCACTAAAAATCAGTTTCTTTTTTATTACCCCCCCCCTTTTGTGCCTACCTGGACAGTTGCCATTCTTTAAATAGATGTTTTCCACAGTAATAAGTTAATTAGCACTCTCTCCCACTCCAGTATGACTCAAAAGTGTGGTCAAAATTTCACAGCAGTCATTAAAATACAGCACAATAAGCCTACACCTCCTCATAGCCGTACGAAAGCTTAGTTCCTGCGGACAGCATTATTAAAGAATTACATTCATTAGAGTTTATTGTTGAATCTGGAGCATATGCCAAACAAAATGAATTGGCGCTTTTGTACTAGCTTGTAAAAGCCACACTTAGGAAACTGCCAGGCAGCTCAACTAAATCCTTTTTATCAGTATGGAATTTGAGATGATGGTAGTGCCAGTCAGAAATCGAGTGAACGCCTCCCCCCTGCTTTTGGTTTTTGTTTTGTTCCTGTTGCTCAGATTGCCAGTCGCAAGTTATCCAGCCCATTGCACCTGATCGCTCTCTGGGGTACAGGGTTTTGCGCTGAATGTGGAAAAGGAAAATAATAAAAATAATTAATGATCCGTCGATGCCTGCCAGTTTTGAAGAGGTTACTTACCTGGTGCTTTCAAGCATTCCAAAATCATTTGACACTGCTGCCTGAACACACTGCCAAACCTGTGTTTTCATAAGCCTGCTCCGGACTGTGCAAATACATCCCAGGGTTCCCAATTGTTCACCAGCACAACCTGTCAAGGCAGATCTTCCACTCAATTTACAATATTCACAGATGTTCCTTAGGATTTAGCATTTGGTGTGCTACTTTCATAGGCCCCTAATCGCTTCCTCACAGGGTCAGATCCTGGCTCAGGTTTGTTGGCCAGTGACACAGACAGCAACAGTCAAACCACAGGATATTGTACTCATTTTTAAAAGGATGGATTTTAATGGCTGTGGGGGAAAATGAATTACTAAGGAGTGAATGCTTTACACAGCAAGCTATTTTATTTTTACCCTTTGATGGAAGTGAATGTTCTTTGCTCGTCAGAAATGTATGGCAGAACAGCCACATGTTATTGTCATCATCATTATTATGAATTGATTCCTATGAGGCCACTCCAAGCAATTTACAATAATAGTGGCACTTCTTAATTTTATAGACAACTTTTAATTTAAAAATAAATAAATTGAAACACAAGTTCCAAGTAAGAAGCCCCCACCTTCCACAAGTTTAATGGTCTGTCTACTCTTATGGGCCTCACCACCAGAGCACCCCACTCAACTATTATATGTAGGGCTGCCTCTGAGATGGTTCAGAAACTTCAGCTGGTGAAGAATTCAGCAGCCAGGTTGCTCACCAGAGCTAGACTGTTTGAGCATATTACACTGATCCTGGTCCAGCTGCACTGGTGACCAGTTAGTTTCCAGGCCCAATTCAAAGTGCTAGTTTTGACCTATAAAGCCTTAAATGGCTTAGTACTGCAATACCTCAAGGACCGCCTCCTTCCATATAAACCTCCCCGGTCCCTGAGATCATCTTCTGAGGCCCTCCTTTGTGTGCCTCCTCCTTGAGAGGTTTGGAGGGTGGCAACACGAGAACGGACCTTCTCTGCAGTGGCTCCCCGTCTGTAGAATGCTCTGTTGGGAATCTATGTACGTGCAGCTACTCACACAGAGTCAATTAAGGTTTGGCAGACAGCCAGAAGGCAATCTGAAGGAATAAGTCTGCCTGGTGATAACAGAGACATGGAGACTGCTCCCTGATTGGTCAAGCTCTCTCAAGGGAGTGATAATTAACGGCCTACTAACTGTTAGTTCGGAGTTCGTGAGTTCAGAGTTCTGTGTCACTGTAGGAGTTGTGAGTCGTGTCAGAGAGAGCTAGCAAAAGATCCGTATTCTGTTCCTGTAAATAGTCCACTGTATATAATAAAAACCTCTAACTACAAGTTCCTGGTTCCTGCTTCGTCTATGCTGTCTGCAGCCAAGTCGCCAAATTGCTTCCGTGGATTCTGTGTTAACTCTGCTAGGTCTGGCTAAGGTCCTGCAACTAGACAGAAAGTTGGAAAACACCAAATAGGTTTTACCAATATGCTCTCCCCAGGGAAGTTCACCTGGCACCTTCATTATATGTTCCTTTTTAACCATGCCTTTCGTTAATCTAATTTATATCCTATGCTTTTTCAAAATGTGTTGTTTTTTGTGGGGGGGTATTGGGTTGCTGTTTTTATTTTTATTGGGTATTTTGTGGTTTTATATCTTGATTTTTATTCTGTGAACCGCCCTGAGACCCCTGGGTATAGGGCGGTATATAAATTCAATAAATAATAATAATATTAATGCTAGACTTCTGTTTATGTCTCATGTATACTTCTGGTTCCCACTTGTCCATACACCTCTATAGGTAGTTCTGCCGCTTTATTATTTATTCATTTTATATATCCCCCCTCCTCCAAGGATCACAAAGCAGTTTACAATGTGAAAAAAACAAAAATGCAAAACATAGTAACAAACCAAAGCAATACCCCCCCCCCCATTTAAAAGGCCATAGATTGTTTTATTAGCTAAAGGTCTGGGAGGAAAGGAATGTTTTTGCCTGGTGCCTAAAGATTATGCAACCAGGGCACCAGGCCTTGTAATATCTGTAAATTTGTACCTAAAATATATGTAAAAAGGGAGAAAGCTTTATCCACACCTCTGCTTTTCAGGTAGGTGTGTCCTACCATCACAGGAAAGTATGGGATGGGCCACCTGTATAATTGTTGATGCTTTCTTTGTTTTACTGTGGGAGGAGGTGGTATGTTGGACATGATCTACCCAGATTGTAACATTGGTGCTGTAGAGTAACAAGTATATCTTCAATATTTTTTACGGTGGTCATTGGTCAGCTTTCCCCAGCCTGGTGTCCTCATGATGTTTCCCATCACCCCCGGTCAGTATAGTCAAGGATGATGGGAGTTGTAGTCAACAACAGCTGGAGGGCACTAAGTTGGGGGAAGCTGCCAGGGGGTTCCAAATGCCTAACTGATGTGGAGAAGTATCTGTGTGCTATTGGTGTCCTGCTTCAGCTTTTATGCTTGCCCTTGCTTGCATTTAGAAAATGAATCAAGCTGTGTCTGCTATCCTCATTGGATTCACCTGCAACTGGGTGTATCTGTGAGATTGGAATTGTGATATTAGACCATTGAAGACGACCAACTGATGGCCAAACACCATTGGTGTTCATTACATACAAAATATGTTATGCTTGTTCATTCTAGTGATGCATCAAAGTGCTTTTTAGTGCTTATAGCTATATCATTTGTTTTAGAAAGTTGAAGGATGCATGTTATTATTACCGTATTTTTTATTTAGACACTACGCACACTCCAAATCGATTGGTTTCCTTCTGGGGTTTTTATGACCCCATCTATATTTTTAGTGTGCATGTTTGCTGATGTTTGGATATCTGAAGGAGTGCAAGAAAACTATTTGGTCTTGCTGTTCCAGTTTAAGGACAACTGAAATCTAGTTAAATCTTTTTATGAATGCATCATTCTTTTTTATGAATGCCTTACAATTAGCCATTGAGAGTTTTGTGCTGGACTGAATCAAGACTATTTTCTGCCCTAGGAAGGTTCCAGAGGCAGAGTTTGGGGAAACTAAGTTAGGAGACAGCTAAAAATAGTGCCGTTTGTCTTTCCTGAATCACGCACAGCTTTCCAGCATCATTAAGCAAATGAAGAAGAGTGTCGTTTTGGCAGGATATATTCAGTCAGTTTCTACTTCAGATTCAAGTGATCTATTGTTCCCCTGGCTCTTTTTATGCTGCTGGTAAAATAATAATTCTGCATTAAACAATGGGTGAGCTTTGGATGCTAAGCCAATTTCTATTTGACATCATATCTAGTATAATATAAGAAATGTATCCTTCTGTCTTGTCGGAGTAGCAAAATGAGTTGGGTTGCATTTCATTGAAGCCTGCTAGTATATCTCCACTATTCTATGCCACTGAATCTTTCTATGCTCTAGGTAATTTAATTTTAGATTCCTCATGATTTTTAAGAACTGAACCCTAATTCTAGACTTACAACAACACTGTAATGCTTAGCTGGTTTCTTTCTGAAATGACTGAAATTTTAAGAGATTTTCCTGAATGGATCTTTGTTAACTGTGACCCATTTTGCCATGAGTTGTATAATTTCTTTCCAACTCACTAGCTTCTCTCATGATGGCTGTGATACAGTGGTTGACACTCCATATTACAGAGGGAGTGAAGAACAATGTGTTGGAAAGCTGCCAGTGTAGGAAAAGAAAGATGCATTTTCTCACGTCAGCTAATGCTCAACTTCAGGTAAGCCCTTCCCAGTCAGCCATAGAAAGTGAACTGGGAAGCTCTCCCAAAGATAGGATTCAATATGCAGAGTAGATTGAACTAGTTCATTAGCCTCCTCTAGAATTATTCTTAGGATTACACATGCACCAAATCGCCCAAAGCAACGTCTGGGCTGGGACACTCCCTTTGTGTTTTCAGTAACTAAGAATTGATGTTATTATTATCCAAGATGGATTATGTGTTGGTTAGTTTGCAGAGTCAGAGTGACAATAATAGCTAGATCAGGGGTCACCAATTTGCCTACAGAGGCCTTCCATCACGCCCATAGGTTTCTTTCTCTTGCTGAATTAGGGTTGAAATAAGCAATTTGTTGCAACCAATATAATAAGTTGCAGTGTGTGCTTGAGTATAGAGTATACATGTGATGCCCATGACAGAGCCTCTGGTTTACAAATGTGCCCACAGGTTCCAAATGTTTTTGTTTTTCATTTTAATACAAAATTCATTCTCTGGGGGAACATCCCTCCTATCTGGTGGTTTTCAATTAGAATAGTGTATAGATTGTTTCAGGCAACCTGGTATCTGTGTTATACAGTGCCCAAATAATAATTTGTATTTTCAAGGTCTGAGTAATGCTGCTGAAGTGTTTTATACTTCATATACTCCCAATCACCCATTTTAAAGAAAGCTCATTAAGATCAGGTTTATCTTTATCTCATTTATATTAGTGGATTTGGACTAACAGATGAGGCAGCAAATT